>NC_140376.1:2147500-2200000 GCF_054491055.1 Hypomesus nipponensis | reverse complement strand
CTCACCAGTCACACACACACACACAGACACACACACACACACACACAGACACACACAGACACACACACACACACAGACAGACAGACACACACACAGACACACAGACAGACACACACAGACAGACACACACACACAGACACACACACAGACAGACACAGACACACACACACACACAGACAGTGTAGATCCACCGTATGTGAGGACTGGGACTACAGATGAGTACCTAGGTTCCTTTAGTGACACTGTGTGTGATCATTCCGCAAGGACCACGCCCTCCTCCTCCTTCTCTCCTCTTAGCCTCGTCACACCTCCGTCAAAGTGCATTAGGAGGTGGTGGAGGTGTCTGTTTCCCTCTCCACCTCTCGTCTTCTCCCCCCCCAGCTTCTACATGTTTACAGGGGGGGGGGGGGGTTTACTGAGGGTGTAGAGCAGCCATCTTGGTAGAGGGACATTGGGTGCTGACTGGATCACACACAAGGTAGTCCAAGATAACATAACTTTGTTGCTATAACAACATCCTGGAGATTCCAGAATCTGGCACTTTGCTGGACTTGCCTTTGTGCACATGCATGTGACACTACACTTTTTAAAAAGGGTTATTTCTGTCTAATCTGTCGTGAGTGCCAGTTATATTAAAAAAAAATATATATATATATAAAAGTTAAAAAAATATATATATCTGGTGCTCGATAGTATTATTTTTTAAATGCGAAAACCTTTAAACACTTTTAAATTAATCTTTGCATGTAGCTCTTTACAATAACTTGTTAATGTACGTCATAAGTTGAAGTTTTCTTTTTGACTTTTGGTATGTCATGAACATAATTTAACCACAATATCCATGAATTATCAACAATTTGTACTTGCCTGTTTCCCTGGTCTTCCTTTGAATAAATAAATTGAAAAAAATGTTTTGTTGTGGTTCTCTTTACTTACGGTTTTAACTAGTTTTTAGTTGTTTGTTTTTTACTCATGGCTAAATATAGTGAAAATATTTTTTACCACGTGCATTTTGATAAGTGAAGACAGACACACGTCAACAGTTCCAGTGTGTTTTAATTCATCGTTTCCTCAGCAGTTAGAAGGCATTGTTGTCTTCGCACACCTCCAAGTGTCAGACTACAGTAAGGTTTCACGGAGAACAGGGAGGAAGAGGAGGAGGAGGAAGATCCCGCTTTCCGAGGTCGACACACACAGAGAGCCGTTCCACGTTCAGCTACAGTAACAGTCTCTAACGTCCAGGACAGAAACACACACACACAAGTCCACTAGTAAACAGCCAGTGTACATCGACACACACACACACACACACACACACACACGTAAAAGGTCCAAAAGTGAAAGGCTACACACACTACGAGGGGTCTCAGTGTGTGTTTATCAGCTGGCTGCATACGTGCTCCAGGATCTGAGAGTAGGCCTGATCCTTGGGGGCGTGGCCACTCAGGGAGCCCTGGGGAAGACAGCCAATCAGGTGAGGGGAAAAAATTAGAAAGCTAAGCAACTGACATCAAAATAACTATCAATATTTTTTCTTCCAAAAAGCTACTTTCAATGAGTCTGTGCTGGATTGATCTAGTCTGGGACAATGTGACCAATGTTCTATTCAGAGAATGCCCTCCAGCCAGACTCAATCAAACGATCCCAGATCTGCCTGTGTCTGATCGACAGCATCACACAGACCATCACCCCAGTCCCTCGCCTTCACCTTGATCTTGTCCATCATGGTGGTGTCTGGACACCAGTACTGCTGGAACTGGACCAAGTCGGGGGCAGCTCTGTAGAAGTCCACCAGCAGCATCTACACACCAAGGAGACCAGAGAGAGCCATCACTAGGAAGGTGTAGGCCAGGTTTACTGTAGTTCGGATAGGGTTAGGATGTAATATTAGATAAGTTCTGGGTCAAAAATAGAGAGAGAGAGAGAGAGAGAGAGAGAGAAAACTCCACATAAAGTGGTTGCTAAGTTACCATCTCATTGAGAACATCACTGGTGAGGAAGTTGTCCTGAACGTAGGTCACCTCCACCGCCACCGGTATCCCATAATCGTTAGGACGTTGCTACGGAGACGAGAGAGGTAGAAGAAGAGAGTGCGACATCCTTAAAACATATGAACAAAAGGATGACTTATGGTACGACGTGTTCTAGGACCACTGTCCAGCTTCTGGTCTTAGTGTTTCTGAACCAGGTTTCACTGTGCTGGTGTTAAGGGGTTTTGGATGTCGTGCAACACCATCGCTCACCTCCGGGGGGGGCACTACCCAGAACGGTGTGATGGTGGACGCTACCCCCTGGTTGCCATGGTAGTACGGACCTAAGACAGAGGAACAGGTTAGGATGCTGTGAACATTCAGCAGGTCGACGTTAAACACACCGGACCTTCAACCCACAACCATACAAGGCAGGCCCCAGATCCTAACCCAGAACCCAGACCACCTCACCCCAACGCACCACTTAGACCACCAGCCCCCACCACCCAGCCCCCACCACCCAGCCCCCACCTCCCACCTCCCACCACCCAGCCCCCACCTCCCAGCCCCCACCACCCAGCCCCCACCTCCCACCACCCAGCCCCCACCACCCAGCCCCCACCACCCAGCCCCCACCTCCCAGCCCCCACCTCCCACCACCCAGCCCCCACCTCCCAGCCCCCACCACCCAGGTCCCACCTCCCAGCCCCCAGCTCCCACAACCCAGCCCCCACCTCCCACCACCCAGCCCCCACCACCCAGCCCCCAACACCCACCACCCAGCCCCCAACACCCAGCCCTCACCTCCCACCACCCAGCCCCCACCCCCCAGAGCCCAGACACCAGGACATGCACCTCACCCCAGACCCTACCACAGATGAGGCCCAGGCAGGGCTGGAAGCCGTTGCTGCTGCCCTGCAGACGGAGCTGGTGGTCCATCTGGGAGTCGATGTCCTGGAGGGAGGGCAGGGCGGGGCCACGCGGGTGACTGTGGTACCAGCCCACCAATGACAGCCCTCGCATGAACAGGTTCTGGCAGATCTGTGGATATGATTGGAAAACACAGAGGGAGGGAGAGAGAGGTCAGGGATTTTACTTAATGTCAACTGTTCAATTGCGTGAATTAATAACTGATACTGAATTCGATATGTGTGTTCATGGTCTCGTCAGCATGGATGTACTGAGACTGCTGGCAGTTCGATGTGGTGTTCTCTATGTAGGTTCTCTTCAGGTTCCTTTATGGGGTTCCCTTCGTGATACTCTCTTGTTCAGCTCCAGGGTTCTCTACAGAGTATTCTCAGGTGTTCTCCAAGACGTTCTCTTCAGACGTTCCTTACCTCCTCCTCCACGGCCGATGCTGCCTCTCTGTCTCCCAGCCGCGTTCTACAAGGAAACGCCCTCAGAACCGTCAGCACTGTCCAGACGAAGAACACAGGAAGAGAGAGAGGAACATCAGGGGAGCTGGCGGGCGAGACCACGTGTCGCCACGGTGACCGTACACGCGTCGCCACGGTGACCGTACACGCGTCGCCACGGTTACCGTACACGCGTCGCCACGGTTACCGTACTCACGTTGCGTGTTGGTGTCCCAGCGTCCTCCCAGGTAGCCGACGACCTCGCTGGTGGTCAGGTGACAGTGGAAGTCCTGGTGAGGTCACACACACACACACACCAATCCCCCGTCACAGACGGCATAGTACAGACAGGACACACACTATCTTATATAAAATCAGATTTATAATCCCACAATATCCAGGATGCAGTTTACTTGTGTGTAAAAATGTGTATTGTTTACATTAACTTTTCTTCAGTTATTAGCGCTTCCGCATCAATGTATTGAATGAATCATTAAATGGAATTTGAGGGATAATTCTGATATTTCCAGGGTATAGTATTGTTGAGTATGGATGTAGATTCTAGTGTAGTTGTGCATCTGGACCCACCATGAGTAGAAGTACGTTACTGGAGACGGCTACGTTGAACGGCTGGAAGCGGTTTATGGCTGAGAAGGCAGAGAGCTCTACCAGAGTGTGGGGGTCCCTGTGAGGACATGCCAAAACAAAACTATCAACAGAATCACTCAATAAAATCTCAAATGTACCTGCATTTTAGAGAAGATTTAAAATGATAACCCCTTGTCTCAAGACACCTGCTGTGTCTAGGTAGCGCGCCTCCGGGGAGCCGGTAAGAGGTTAACACAGTCCGTACCTGCCAGCATCTCTGGTCCCCAGGGTGCAGTATCGAACCGGGATCCTCTCCCTGTCTCCTCTCCTGGGCAGCAGGCTGACGTCTGAAGCCAAGAAATATGGATTACACACCCAGGCTAGACACTGGACGAGTGTGAAAGCCTAGGTTGGTGTTGGGGTTCCCCCTGGGTTCCTCCTGGATTCCCCCTGGGTTCCCCCTAGGTTCCTCCTGGGTTCCTCCTCACCATGCAGCTCAGGTTTGGTCTTCTTGTTCTTCTCGTCCGGCACGAGCACTGTTTTCCCCTCCTCCTCCTCCTCATCGCCCAGGTCGTCATCCTCTCCCTCGCTTATCAGGCTCTGGCATCACAGGACATGTTTTTCTGGTATCAGTACTTTACTATTTGTTTTTCGGACAACTTTTTACTTTCACTTATATTTCATTTCATGTCTGCTCCCCCCCCCCCACTCCTCACCATGGCTGCGCTGGGCTGATATTTGTGCAGCCAGCTGGTTTTGTACTGGACCAGCTTCTGGCCGCGGTACCGTACCGACGCCCAGCCACAGCCGGACTTCTTGGCGGGGTTGACCAGCCTCTTGCAGTGGGTGGCCCAGGCGCTGGGGGAGTTGAAGATCTGGCCCGTCTCCACCCAGCGGATCTTGCCATCGTTCAGCAGATCACCAACAAACTTCTTACCCTAGTGGGGGTCAGATGGCTGAGCGGTTAGGGAGTCGGGCTATGAATCAGAAGGTTGTTGGTTCAATTCCCGGCTGTGCCAAATGAAGTTGTGTCCTTGGACAAGGCACTTCACCCTACTTGCCACAGGGGAATGTCCCTGTAATCACTATAAGATAAGAGCGTCTACTAAATGTAAACGTAGTAGATGGAGAGGGGGACGGAAAGGGGATGATTTCAATGAAGGCAGACAGATCATTGGGTAACACTTTCATTATTGTTGCAACTAGTGAAGTTGTCATTTGTATGTAGAGATAATGTTACCAGGTAAGGTATTGAGAGATTGGTAATGTTAGATGATAGTGTATTAACAAGTAATGTTATATGGTAATGTTAGATGGTAATGTATTGACAAGTAATGTTAGATGGTAGTGTATGGATGGGTAATGTTAGATGGTAGTGTATTGAGAGATAATGTTAGATGGTAGTGTATTGACAGGTCATGTTACCAGGTAGTGTATGGAGAGGTCATGTTACCAGGTAGTGTATGGAGAGGTCATGTTACCAGGTAGTGTATGGAGAGGTCATGTTACCAGGTAGTGTATGGAGAGGTCATGTTACCAGGTAGTGTATGGAGAGGTCATGTTACCAGGTAGTGTATGGAGAGGTCATGTTACCAGGTAGTGTATGGACAGCACCCCGTCCCCTGGCTCCACCAGTTCATCCTTCAGCAGAACTCGGAGGGTGATGCCCCTCCTGGTCAACAGGGAGCCTCGACCAGAGCAGTTCCTCAGGTCTGATTCCTCTCCTCCACTGAGATCCTCTTCTTCCTCCTCTCCCCCTTCCCCCACCACCTGTGGAGACAGGTCCGGCTCGGAGCCTGTGAAGACATCAAGGTTGACATTGACTATCCCCCAACAAACTGAAACTTTGATCGGACACGTTTATAAGATTTGTGGTGATTATGTTGTAATGTATAATAAAACTGTCAGGCATATTGAGAATCACAACCTCGCCAACCCAAATTACAAAGGATTATAAAAACACATAATTGCCATGAAAATTAAAGAGGTTGAAGCCAAAGGTCAAGTTGATCGACCCATGCAAAACAGACATCACCCCACATCAACGCTTATTCTGTCTCAGTTGATGTTTCGTTTTTTCTCAATATTGACAGCGGCAAAGAGAACTCTAGTTCGCCTACTGTTTGCAAAAATGCCCGCTCTCATTAAGCTCACATATATAATATAGAAACCGGTATTTCAGTGCGGACAAAAAGTGTTAATCTTTTGTTGGGATAGTGATTTAATTGAATGTCATTAATTGCTATTAGGTAATAAATTAGATTGAATGTGACCGGGCTTTGTTTTCCACGTCTCCTAAGGACACACTGTTCCTTCATTCCCCGCAATGCGAGGCCCGTGTGAAGGATCTGACATATTCCCCAGAACAATAATTAAAATCTCTGTCTTATCATTCTCACCCATATGTCTGAAAGCGTCGGAAAGCGGCTTAATATCCAACTTCGTCAAAACGTTCTCTGTTCGGGGCACTTCGAAGCTGTGCTAAGAATGTATTTTTCAAAGATAGGCAGATTGGCTGGACTACAATTCTTCAGTTGGCACAGCTATTATACATAAACATAAAATGAAGGCGTCTAGTGTCTGCAGTGTAGTTTCCTTGTTGTGTTGCTTTAATGTCAATTCCCCTCCCCTTTCTTTCTCCCTCTCTCCCGTCCTTGTCATTCTCTCCGGCAGGAACTGCCCCTAAACGCTCAACTCGTATTGTCTGTTTGCCCACCCCTCGCTTTCCACGCGGTATCCATTAAGGAGTGGAAATAGAGGAAAAATATATACTATTAATAGCCTACGTTGAATGATGACAAAATACTAATAGTTCGTCCATTAGTCAATACATGCTTCCGGGAGTGAGTGTCACACAATGCTAGTGATTGCTCGTGGGTTGCACGATATCGCTGTAAATTCAAGAGCAAAATGCATTTATAATAGACCGGTCAAGGTTAGGTTACTGTATGTAGTGGCTTAAGCATTTACAAATAAAATATATTGTAGCGTAGCCTAATAGGCTAATTAACCAACAGTAGCCTGATAAAAGGATGATCTCGATGTGCATTGGTTTTAAAATTATTCATTTCTACATAACGAATTTAACCATCGTATTTGACTAGCTTTTAATTATTTTAAATGGTTAATTAACTTCCGAGCAGCTAATTAGCAATTTAGCAAACTGATTCATTTGCTATCTTTGGTTATCGTTTTCACTTTTCAGATGAAATGCTGCATCTGCCGCCGCCGGTCACTATAGGCAAACACAGGACGACGTCCCTCCAGAACTAGTCTAAAATATGCCGTCTGGATAGGCTACTTGATCCCTTCTGTGTTACAATCTGGAGTTCGCTTAAATCGCGTTTGAGGAGAACTAACGGTGACACTGCCAGAATAAACAACAGAATACAGCAGAAGACTCGCAAAAAGAGTTTGACTGTTCCAGAGAAATCAGTAACGGTACAATATCAAGGCGGTGTAACGGAAGCCGTGGAGGGATCAACTTCATTTTCAAAACTGCAGTTTTAAACGAAACCACACGGCGGCGTCCGCATGACATTGCACTATATGCAACCTCCAGTCCCCCCCCCCCCCCCCCCCCCTTCAATCTATCTTTCTCTCTGTCTCTGTCTCTCTTTCTCTCTCTGTCTGTCTAAACTGATTGGGAGTAGGCTTCCCTGCAGTCTGCGGTTTCTCTCTGATACTTAAGTCGTTTCTGCAGAGGAAGGGCGTTTTTAACAGTATTGTTGGAGCTTCAGAACGCGAAAGTGTGTCGCTTTGGTTCTTTGTTTTCTTCAGCAGCAAAAAAAAAACGAAACAAAACCTGTATCATTTGAATGTAGGCTGTATTAATAGCTGCTATTTCCTTTGGAGAAGTGAGAACGTCAGGGCCTCCCTGGACGCTTGGGTCTCTACCCAGCATTTAGATCACGTCGCAAACTAGCTTGAGGACAAATAAGTCAAGTAGGTCAGTTGGACAAAATGAACCTTACATATACAAAGGTTATACAAACAGTGTCAGTGTTCTCGATTTCAACTAGAAAATACATTTTAAGCATTGTTGGAAAAACTGCTGAGTACAGTTGGAAACTTTAATGAAATCTGTCCAACTTTTACTGCAAGAGGTGCGTCGATAGATAGCCTACACTTCACTTAATTTTTTTTAACCCTTGATACCACAAAAGTTTCTTATTCACTGTTCATCACTAGGAATGACTATTAATAACACACAGAGATCACCTTTCTCGTCAAAAAGTGTTAGTTTAGTTTGTCTTCCCCAGAGACCAATGACTGGCATTAGTAGTAGGAGCTTTATTGAGTGCGGTTGAGTGGTTATGGGCAAGCGTGTGTGTGTGTGCGTATGGGCGTGTGAGCATGTGTGATATCTTTCCATCCAAGCCGAAGTGTGAAACTACTACTACTGCCATCTGACAGGAAACCCTGGGAGGGGCCCCTTTCTCACTTCTGAGAAAGATTGGGTAAATAAGGGCCCCGACACAGACCTGTGTCCGTCTAGCAGCAGAAGGTGTTTTGTAACACTTGCATTTATACATTAAAAGTCTGCATTAGCATTAAAGGAACCACACTGAGCTGGGTGTTTCTGCTGGCGGTGTTACGGTGAACACCGTTGCCTTGCACCTTCTTCCAGCCACTGAACATTCGCACTACTTTTTACTAACTGTACATCCACTTATATACTTGGTCCGTGGTATTCACTGTGCCTATCTCTTCATTTAGCACTACCTCGCTGCTGTTACTGCACATATCGTATTACTGCACATCTTATTGCTGTACGTATCCTTTTATTTATATATCACTTTTCTTTATATATATATATATACGTACTCTAACTGCTTTATTTGCACTTCTGGTTGATGCTAATCTGCTTTTCGTTGTCTTTTGTCGTCTTTCGTGTACTCTGTGCAATGACAATAAAGTTGTGAGTTGTGCACTCTCTATCACACACACACACAGACAGGAGCCTGCTAGATTATTCAAGATAGACAATCCTAATCTGTCTGATATCCGTGCAGACCCCATCCACCACCACACACACACACACACACACACTCACACACACACACACACACACACACCAAATGATGAACAGACTCTAGGATCATGTGCTGGGCTGGTGTGTTGTAAGTGCTGTGCCCTAAAGGATGGGAAGGAGAGGGGGGGGGGAGAGGGGGGGGGGGAGGGGGGGGGGTAGCTTGGGCAACCGGACAGGATGTTGCATACAGCAGGTAGTGTAAATAGCCTCAGAATGCTGGGAATGCTGTTCCAGATGCTGACATGATGACTTGACAAAAGTTGTTCATCACAGCTGTGACATGTTAAAGTCATACAGAACCGGCCGCTGCAGGTAGGGTTTATTTGTATCCAGATTCTGACGGGGATTTATAAAGCAGAGGCACAATTTCACAATTTAAGTGTTTTCTAGTCCAGGGATGTGATGAAATTGCAATACTACAAATACAACCTCATGTATCTTGTGTCTGTGTGTATTTGCGTGTGTGTGCGTGTGTGCGTGCTATGGGTGTAACCTTCAGAACCACCTAAACTACTTCCTCATGCACTACAGAAGAAAACATCTGCCCAAGCTATAGTAACAGAAAGCATGGCACACACACACACTCACACACACTCACCATCTGCCTGAGCAACATCATCACTGCTACAGTAAGTTCAGGTATCTTCTATTGCTTAGTGACTAAGAGTCCACAACTTTAATGTATTCATATTGATTTAAGAACATTTGAAATATTAGTGTTTTTGGTGATTGATATAAACTTGAGAACATATTTTATTAATATTTTTAGATATCACACTACATTAAGCTTGTAGAAACTGTTCCCTCTTGAGCTTTAACAATTTTATGTTTCGTGTACAAACTGTTACTGCATATGCATTAGTATTTTAGTAAAAAGTAAAAACAACGTATTGTTAAATGGAAACAATCTGCACGGTTACCCTTTGTCTAAAACTGTGAAATTCTGATGGCATAAAAGTATAAATACAGACAATTTAATTTTTTGTTTAATTAAAGTGATCATTGTTTAGTTTGTCTGAGACTATATAAAAAAAACTGTTTTTCAGGCCAAAGAATTTTCCTTGTGTGCTGATTTAAATCCCCCTGTTGCTGAGCAACCTACCTCTGGCTCCTCCCCCAAAGCCCAGTGGTATTGGCTGCTGTGTCAGATGATGGCATGTGTGAATGTGAGCATGTTAAAGGATGTGTTCTTCATGAATGTCTCTGTTGCTTGTGTCCAGGTGTGGTGTGACCCAGCCTAGCCCCTGTGCTGCCTTGAGGAGGGTGTTAGCCTGAGACATCTGAGCACAGATCAGGAGTTACACACTTACTCACTTACCCAGCTCACAGAAGCCCAGTCTGGGAAGCCCAGCCTAGCCCAGCCCAGCCCAGCCTAGCCCAGCCCAGCTTAGCCCAGCCCAGCCCAGCCCAGCCCAGCCCAGCTTAGCCCAGCCCAGCCCAGCCCAGGCCAGGCTTGCCCAGCTCAGCTCAGCCCAGTCATGGATGCCTTCTCTTTTCTCAACTCCCCGTCATCCTGCCCCAGCATCTACCACCTCCCCGGCCCCCCTGGTGTCGTCCCCGCTGGTAACCACACCTCCTCGCCCCTCCTCCCCTCCTCCTCCAGCCACCTGATCCTGGAACACTATAACCACACGGGCCGTCTCCAGCACCGCCCCGACCCCCGGCCCGGGCACGTCAGCATCACCATGGTGATCTCCCTCATCATCAGCGTCGTCATCATCCTGGAGAACCTGCTGGTGCTCGCCGCCGTCTTCTCCCGCATCTGCCACAGCCGGCGCTGGCTGTACGTGTGCCTCGCCAACATCACGCTCAGCGACCTCCTGGCGGGCGCCGCCTACGTCCTCAACATCTGCATGTCGGGCAGCAAGACCTTCCGCCTCAGCCCCTCCCTCTGGCTGTTCCGGGAGGGCGTGCTCTTCGTGGCCCTGGCTGCGTCCATCTTCAGTCTGCTGCTGATCGCCGTGGAACGCTACACCACCATGATGAGGCCCCAGCACGCCCGGCGCTCCGCAGGGCGTTCCTGTCGCATCTACGGCCTGGTGGCGCTGTGCTGGGTGCTAGCCCTCGCCATCGGCCTGCTCCCCCTGCTGGGCTGGAACTGCATCTGCCGCCTGGACAGCTGCTCCACCCTGCTGCCCCTCTACTCCAAGAACTACGTCCTGTTCGCCCTCGTGGTCTTCCTCCTCATCCTGTTGGCCATCGGCGTGCTCTACGGCGCCATCTACTGCCACGTGCGCCGCAGCACGGAGATGGGCTCTCAGCGTGGCCGCAAGCGCTCGCTGGCCCTCCTCAAGACGGTTATCTCCATCGTGGGCGTGTTCCTGCTCTGCTGGGGCCCCTTATTCCTCCTCCTATTGGTCGACTACTTCTGCACGTCGCGGCAGTGCGCCCCTCTCTTCAGCGCCGATTGGTTCATCGGCCTGGCGGTGCTGAACTCCGCCCTCAACCCCGTCATCTACTCCCTGGGCAGCGCGGAGCTGCGGAGAGCCATCGCCGGGATGCTGTGCTGCTGCTGTCTGAGGGCGGGGCTGTGCCGGCCCGACACCTTCCTGTCTAAGGAGACCAGCAGTACGTCGGAGAGCCGACACAGCAGCATGAGGAACAGCTTCAGTAAGACCAGGAGTCTGAGCGTGACGGTCAGCCCGCCCACGCCCGCCAAGACCCCCAAGAAGCACCGCCGAAGCTCCACAACATCCTGCCTGTCCAGTGGGTAGGAGGGGCAGGAGACCAAGGGACCAGGGGACCAGGAGACCAGGGGACCAGGGGACCAGGGGACCAGGGACCAGGGGGACCAGGGGACCAGGAGACCAGGGGACCAGGGGGACCAGGGACCAGGGGACCAGGGGACCAGGGACCAGGGGGACCAGGGGACCAGGAGACCAGGGGACCAGGGCTGGGTTAGTGTCTGGGTGGGGGGGTGAGTGTGTGGGAGTGGGTGTGGGTTTGTGAGGGTGTGTGTGAGGATCAAATCAGAATGTATTTGTATAGCCCTTTTTACACGAAAGTATGTCACAGATAGCTTAAGGTCACAGAGGGTGTGGGGGGGTGTGTGAGTGTGTGTGGGGATGTGTGAGCGTGTGTGTGTGAGGATGTGTGTGTCTTTGGGGGTTTCGTGGGTGTGTGTGGGTTTGGTTTTTAAGGTGTTGTCGTCACCACACACACACACACGGGGATGCATGTGTTTTCAGAAACGAATTCAGTTGAGCATGATTTGTCACATTTTCACGTTTGATATTTTATGATGTGATTATTATACGATGTGATGTTCTGTGGTTAAGTGTGCTTTCATATGTTCGTGAATTCAGGTTAGATGTATTTTTGCACTCCAGAAGAAGTTAGTTCACTGTTTTTAATGAAGATTTGAACATTTGGGTATTGATTATTGTCTGAAAATTATACCATTTACAGTTTTTCATTTACTCGTGCATTATTTTTTCTCAGTTTAAGTCTGAGAATGTTTCTCAGTTATTGTCGGCTGTTGTAAAGAGTATTCTTTCCACTGCAAGAAAAATTGTAGCACTGTAACATTTACTGTCACTGTATCATACAGGCCTGAAATAATACAAATAAATGGTTTTATTATTAAGTTCCTGGAAATTTCTTTGCACAAACACTTCTTGAGTATTCTGAAATGACTGTATGATATTTATCGAACAAACCAACCCAGTGATTTCATTTGAGCATATACTACCATTGACCACTAGAGGGAAACAGGTGTGTGGAAATGGACTTGGTTCCGTGTCGGTCATACATGTGGATTAGAGACATGGGATCATGCAGAAACACCTGTCTCTGCTTAGTGATGCTTTGACTGAGGCTGAGTGTGTGTGTGTGTGTATTCGTTTGTGTGTGTGTACAGATGTGAGTGTGTGTGTGTGTGTGTGTGTGTGATTTCTCTCTAAGCCATGTTCTCTGCTGTACTGGGACAATGTTGACGTAGGTAGACACTTACTTACAGTTCCCTCTGTGACTGTACCTGTGTATGTGTGTGTATGTGTGTACCTGCCACTCTCACACACATTCACCAGTAACAAAGCTGCTTGTTTAACCCTTTCAAATCACTGGTCTTATTTATATCACACATTTACAAACCAGATCTTTCGAAAGCATCCACTTCACATACGACCAAACATGTTGCATTAGACAGTATGAACATGACTGTACACAACACGCATGCATTTTTCATTCATGTGAAATGTTCTCTTCAGTATTTATACAATACATCATTGTTATGTTGGTTCATGGGAAACCTTCTCATGTGTCACATGACAACAACCCAACATCTTTTATTCAAGTTCTCTTTGTCTCGTGTGATGTCAATTCTAGATCTGACATAAGTGTATTTTTCATCAGGCAGAATGTTGTCCTTCCAGGGAGAGGTCCTAAATCTGTGATCGGAGAAACATGTCAACGTGCTGCTGGTGCAAACACAGATGGGATTTACATTTACCAACATTTGTAAGAAAACCAGGTGTGAGTCCTTTGTTGCTGTTCTGCTATTTCAGGACCCTCTCTCTCTCTCTCTCTCTCTCTTTGTCTCTCTCTCTCTCTCTCTCCCACCCCCACGTCTCTGACAGAAGGGAAAGAGATGACATCAGGGTAGTGAGGGCACAGGCAGCTTTTGAATGGGCTGTGTTTGGCTGAATGACCGCAGATCATTCCTCATGCCAGACGCTTGACCAATCACAGGCTGTGTACACACCGGGTGTTCTAGAGTGCGATCACTCCTGATCGCTTACGTCGCCAGCCTCCTCAGGACAGGTCGGCTCCCGAACATTCATGACGGGAGTCAGACCAAACTGAGAACCAAGCAGAGAGGGTGTGTGGTCCAGACTTGTCCACAACAAGTATTTGCATACAAGACCATTTTGTGTGTGTGTGTGTGCACATGTGTGTTTATGTGTGAGGGTGTGAGAGCTGTTGAAAACAGTCAAACGTGATCAGATCTGATGTACACATCACTAACCCACATGTGCATGTTCTCTCTCTCTCTCTCTCTCTCTCTCTCTCTCTCTCTCTCTCTCTCTCTCTCTCTCTCTCTCTCTCTCTCTCTCTCTCTCTCTCTCTCTCTCTCTCTCTCTCTCTCTCTCTCTCTCTCTCTCTCTCTCTCTCTCTCTCTCTCTCTCTCTCTCACACACACACACACACACACAAAGAATGTCACATACACATCACCACACCTACACACAAACCCCCCTCCACCACACACACACAACCTCAGACTTACACCTACACTCAGATAACCGCAGACAACCTCACAGTCAATGATGCGCGCACACACCCACACACACACACACCCACACACCCGGAGCAGCAGACAAAACCTGTTCCCAACCTTGGGTGCATAAGTCTGGGCATCTCTCCTCGTCCTCCCTCCCCCCTCCTCCCCCCTCCTCTCTCTCCCTTCCTCCCTCCCTCCCTTTTCCCCCCTCCTCTCTCTCCCTCCTCCCCCCTCCTCCCCCCTCCTCTCTCTCTCTCCCTTCCTCCCTCCCTTTCCCCCCTCCTCTCTCTCCCTCCTCCCCCCTCCTCCCCCCTCCTCTCTCTCCCTTCCTCCCTCCCTCCCTTCTCCCTCCTCCCCCTCCTCTCTCTCCCTTCCTTCCTCCCTCCTCCCCCCTTCCCCCTCCCTCCTCCTCCCCCTTCCCTCTCCCTTACTCCCTCCTCCCTCTTGTTGGCTGCTGCGCCCCACTTAACTGATTGTGTTGTGAAAGATGCCTGGCACAAACATTCCTGAAGTCCCTGAAGTGTATTCTCTGAGAGAGGAAGGTCAGCTTGAACATCAGACTCACCTAATGCCACTTGGCTCCTCGCTGTCGGGAGAGGAACGACTCTGGAAGAGCAAGCCACTGACCCCCACCAGAGACACGGCGCAGTACAGAAACACAGTGCTACTGTAGCCTGTGTATGGTGAAACTCACTCCTCAAGTATGTAACAGGCCACCCGCGTCAACCAAGTGCTTGCTTTTCGTTGGCGTAGTTGGTAGTGGTGGCGCTTGGGAAGTCAGAGGTGGTGAGTTCGACTCCCGTATACCTCTGATGGAACTTGCAAGACCACGTCTGTTACACTACTCCACCACACCACAACTCAAGTGTTTCCAGAGAGCACTTCAAAGACATGCCAAGGCACATTTGTTGTTGCCACCGAAGGTTCAGTCAAGACACTCATGTGTTTGTTGATGACCATACATGGAAACAGGTTTGACTTTGGCGGTGGTGTTGTACCGAAAATGGTGACAAATGATAGCGTTGGGGTGAGGAAAAAAGCTTGGAATGAAAATGTCTTCAAATAAAAAAGCTGACATAACCAAAATGGGGAGGAGGGAGGATCTGAATCACGTCTCTTCACGGGGCCCAACATTTTCATCAGTGCCCCTGTTCAGCTCACTGGACCACCCAGTTTGAAGGAGTTCTGACGGACAGCGCGACACGTGCTGGTTATGAAACAGGAGTGATCCGACACAGACCTGGCCTGGTCTGGTCTGGTCTGGTCTGGCCTGGTCTGGCCCAGGTTTAACCACACAGCTGCTCCTCCCCATCTCACAACCAATTACCAAGGCCTGGTCAGACACACAAGCAGACCCCAAACCACAGAGACCAGATCACACAGCAGAGAGGAAGAGAGAGGGGAAGGAAGGAAAGAGGGAGAGGTAGAGAGAAAGGGAGGTGGGAGAGAGGGAGGGAGGGAGGGGAAGAGAGAGGGAGAGCAGGAGGAAGAGAGAGGGAGAGAGGGAGGGAGAGAGAGAGGAAGAGAGAGGGAGAGAGTGGGGGAAGAGAGAGGGAGGGAGAGAGGGAGGGAGGGAGAGAGAGGGAGAGAGAGAGGAAGAGAGAGGGAGGGAGGGAGAGGGAGGGAGGGAGAGAGAGGGAGAGAGTGGGGGAAGAGAGAGGGGAAGGAAGGAAAGAGGGAGAGGTAGAGAGAAAGGGAGGTAGGAGAGAGGGAGGGAGGGAGGGGAAGAGAGAGGGAGAGCAGGAGGTAGAGAGAGGGAGAGAGGGAGGGAGAGAGAGAGGAAGAGAGAGGGAGAGAGTGGGGGAAGAGAGGGAGGGAGATCGAAAAATGGGAAGAGGTGGAGTTGAGCGAGAGCCCTAAAGCAGATGAGGATGACCAGAATGACCACATCATGAAGTCTGCTCAACCTCAGCGCCCGGAGATGAAAACAGATTTGACATCGCTATGGAGACCAAAATGAGAGACGAGGCAAAAGAAGAGAGGAGATGCTTGGTTGATGGTGTGTGAGTGAGTGAGTGTGTGTGTGTATGTGAATGTGTGTGTGAGTGAGTGTGTGTGTCAGATCCACTGGTTGTGACAGAGGTACTTCTTGTGACCTGAAGCAGTTGGCTGGTGAACCACACAGGCTCTAAACCTTCACAGTGCTCTTTGAAGCACTTCACAGTAAACGTCCACGCCTCAACTCCCCAAGCAGCAACAGACCACAAGAAAGGACACGGCTACCTCAGTGAAAAGACTAAACCAACACCAAGGAGACCAAACGTTGAGAAGATGGCGTTATTCACTTTATTCGCTGGCGTGAAGACACAGGACTTACATGCCTGCCGACTGTGGGTCTGTGACGTTCACTGTGGACAGTAGAGATGGATCCTCTTGAAGCCGATTGGGCGTGCTGCATCTTGTTGCTGCGTGCTGATTAGAGGGCGAAGGCGCTGTGATGATGCAGGACAGGGGCTCCACTCCTGTTCCTGCTGAACTGAGCCAGTTCTCAAACGACACTGAAACCAGTTCAGTAGGCACAGGAGGGTACAGCCCTAGACCAGCGCGCAGCTCTCTCTCTCTGTCTCTGTCTCTGTCTCTCTCTTTGTCTCTCTGTCTCTCTCTGTCTCTCTCTGTCTCTCTCTGTCTCTCTCTGTCTCTCTCTGTCTCTCTCTGTCTCTCTCTCTGTCTCTCTCTCTGTCTCTCTCTGTCTCTCTCTGTCTCTCTCTGTCTCTCTCTGTCTCTCACACACACACACACACACACTCTCACAGACACTCTCACAGACACACCAACAGCCACACACTCACCAGGCTCTCTCTGCTGCCGTCATCGCAGATCCAACCACTTCGCCCCGGGCACTGAACTTAGCCACTGTGAACAACACACAGCAGGGATCACTGCTCACCAATCAGCTAAGCTCTGAGCCTGGAGCGAGACCATGCTGATCCATTCTGACACCCCCTGGATGCTCTGTACAGCACGGTTGGGGGCGGTGGGAGGGGTGGGGGGAGCAGTGGGGGGGTGCAGTGGGGGGGTGCAGTGGGGGGGTGCAGTGGGGGGGTGCAGTGGGGGTCGGTGGGGGGGCAGTGGGGAGGCAGTGGGGAGGCTGTGGGGGGGGGGGGCGGTGGGGGCAGAAGGTGGAAACTTAGGTTAGGGTTCTGTAGTTCCTTAGGGTTCGGTAATTTGTCATCGTTCCTGAAGAGGTTGTGTTTGTTGCCGTAGAGACCAGTTACAGGAAGCAGATAGTCTTTTGCCTTAGGGTGTGAAGCAGGCAGACAGAATCTCATTGGTTCTACAGCTGTAAGTTAACACACATTCCAGACTGTGATACATGATATTTCCCCCCAAATGTATACATTGTGCAAAATTGGACTTTCAATGCCTTCCACTTCCATTCCAGGTGGTGGAGGGAGAGAGGGAGAGAGAGAGGGAGAGAGAGAGAGCGAGAGAGAGAGAGAGAGAGGGGGGGGGGGAGAGAGGGAGATGAATGGATTTCAAGCCCAACAGCTTACAGGCATTACATTCTTTTGAGGGGAGAAACTTGTTTGTTGTTTTCTCTGTAAGAAGCTAATACAAGCAGTTAATCACCAGTAAGCATGTATGTGTGGGCGTGCGAGAAACCAACAAAGAAAAAGAGAGGGGGAGAGAGAGAGTGAGAAAGAAAGAAAGAAGGTAGGCCTGAAAACAGCTCTGATCAACACCTGCTGGTGGTGGTGGGGCAGGGTGGTGGTGGGGCAGGGGGTTGGTGGGGCAGGGTGGTGGTAGGGCAGGGGGTTGGTGGGGCAGGGGGGTGGTGGGGCAGGGTGGTGGTGGGGCAGGGGGGTGGGGCAGGGTGGTGGGGCAGGGTGGTGGTGGGGCAGGGTGGTGGTGGGGCAGGGGGGTGGTGGGGCAGGGGGGTGGTAGGGCAGGGTGGTGGTAGGGCAGGGGGGTGGTGGGGCAGGGTGGTGGTAGGGCAGGGGGGTGGTAGGGCAGGGGGTTGGTGGGGCAGGGTGGTGGTGCGGCAGGGTGGTGGTGGGGCAAGGGGGTGGTGTGCCCAGGTCTCCTTGCGATGCCGTGAGAGGGTGGAAATCCCTGGCAATGTGATTTTCATTACAGTCTGTTTACCAAATCACTGTGCCAGGAACCCACCCCACCACAGCCAGACCCACAGCATAGCTCCCTCCCTGCCTCCCTCCCTGCCTCCCTCCCTGCCTCCCTCCCTGCCTCTCTCCCTCCCTGCCTCCCTCCCTCCCTCCCTGCCTCCCTCCCTCCAACCCTTCCTGCCTGCCCCTCCTTCCCTTTCTTCCCTCCTGCCCCACCATAGACCCCTCTTGCCACCACTGTAGCCCCCTCCTGCCTCCCTGCCACACTGCCTCGGGCTTCCAGATGCTTCCGTATGCAGCTGTGGAACACCTGTGACCAGTGGGGGCTCCCTTCCTGCAGAGAGAGAGAAAGAGACAAAAGACACTTTTAGAGTACAGCAGGTACTGTGGTGTCCATGCAGAGAGTACCAAACGGTATCAGTCAATCACCCACGCTTTGACACTCTGCTGGGCACCAAGGTGTTAGTTCTGGGTTCCAAGTTCCAAGTTCTGGGTTCTTAATTCCGTAGATCCGAAAGAGTAACAGTGGTAGGTTGTCAGTAGCAACAGACGACGGCTGGGACGTTCTCATCCAGCTGCTCAGATTTGTATCCAACACGAGAGAGAAAACACATGCTTTGTTTGGACTGGAGCTAGGAACTAGGAACTAGGAGTCAGGATGTAGGAACTAGGAGCTAGGAACCAGAAACCAGCAGCTAGAAACTTAAACTAGGAACACCGTCTGTAGAAATGTGCAGGTGAGTATGAAGCCGTCCAAACAGAAACCATGCCAACGAGACCACCGGACACCTGGCTGGCACGCCACATCACCTGGACCAAAACACAGCCAGTAAACAATCACACGAGAGGTGGAGGGTTTATGACACTTATATGTACTTTGAAAAAGAGAACAATCTAGAAGCAAGGAACTGAGTGTAAGTGCTCTCTGATGAAGGAGAAATTCAGACATCATCTGATTTATCTGAGACAGAACGTGAGGGTCGCTAACTTTTCTCTAAGCTGCTGTAGCTGTTGTTGTTTTCCCTTAAGAGGAACATTCCTGGGCCTGTTTAATGACAGGACAGTTGTGTGTGTGTATGTGTGGTGTGTGGTGTGTGTGTGTTTACATGCGTGGGAGAGACAGGAGGGTACCAGACCAGACTGTAACCAATCATCTCTCTTTATGACATCCTGACGATCATGTGTGTGTGTTTTAGTGTGTGTGTGTGTTTTAGTGTGTGTGTGTGTTTTAGTGTGTGTGTGTGTTTCAGTGTGTGTGTGTGTTTTAGTGTGTGTGTGTATGTACTGTACACTCCTAATGCTAATGTTGTGACCGTAAAATACCACGCTAGTTCTACAGGAGACAAACAACATTCAGCACGAAGACTCAATAAAAGAATCAAATCTAATCAAACGTCATTTGTATTGTCCTTTAAAATCAGACTGCATGTTATTTCCATATGACCAGACTAGCACCAGTAAACTGACACTGAGGCAGAATGGAGTCCCAGTATTCTGGCAAAGCCAGTGAGAACCAAAGGAAGATTTGCAAAGTCTTCTGGATCCATACATGGTCTCTGCCTAAGTGGGACTGTTCTGACTGCTTTCAACAGGAACGTGATAATCTTGTGTGTAAAGTATGTAACAGTCTGGCTCTGACTGGACATGCTGGTGCAGAATTCTTCCAGCCAGGGAAATATGTCCCTTCCTATAAGACTCTGTGTTAACACCTTGGCACCTCTCTCCTTCACCTCCCTCACTTCTCTCCCACACCTCCCTCCCTCTCCACCCTCCAAAACTCACCAAATGGTTTGATGAGAGAACTGCTCACCCACACACACACAGATACAACACTCACCCATACAGAGAAATACTGTAGTCAAGTGAACAAGTAGTCACTCATAGCAGCCAAGCAAAACAAAACAGAGAAACACAGAGAGAGAGAGCTGGAAAAAGAAAGAGAGGGAGAACGAGAAAATGAGAGAGAAAGAATCATAATAGCATAATGAGAGGGAGTAGTCTTCTGATTTGACGTCTAATGGCACGTCACACATAGTTCTTCTGAAACTATCTCCCACCTCTCACTGTCTCCTCAGCACCCACAGGACTTGTGCTGGCGGGTTGTGGGCATGTTAGCCAGGCTACAGTAGTTAACCCTGCAGCTCATAATGAGGAGGGGAGGGGAGGGGAGGGGAGGGGAGGGGAGGAGAGGAGAGGAGAGGAGAGGAGAGGAGAGGAGAGGAGAGGAGAGGAGAGGAGAGGAGAGGAGAGGAGAGGAGAGGAGAGGAGAGGAGAGGAGAGGAAAGGGGGAGGATACCTCTAAGGCTGTGAGAACAAGTTGTCCTTGCCTCCTCAGTTGACATGTCGCTACCATGATGGACACATCCAGAGAGGAGCCACCCCAGGCTGGCTGGGTGGACAGAACCAACACGCCCTGAAAAATACATGGCCCGCTCTTTGGGTTTCCTCTGACTCCAATGCAAATTGACCATTTGCTTTTTGTGTAATAGTCAATGAATGAGCTGTCAAACAAACCAACAGTGACCTGTTGTTTTGACCCAGAGAGATGGTGTGTGTGTGTGTGTGTGTCCTGGAGTGTGTGTGTGAGTGTGTGTGTCTGCTGTTGACTGTGGTGTAACGTTTGCATCGGACCACAGCTTCTCAGCGTTGACGTCATCGTGCATTCACACATCCGTGCAAGACACACCATGGTGATCTGTCATCGCCATGGTGATCTGTCATCGCCAAATAAACTCAGCTCTCGCAGAACAAACCAGCCAGGAGGAGAGGAGCGGAGGAGAGAATAGAGGAGAGGAGAGGAGAGGAGGAGAGAGAGGAGAGAGAGGAAAGGAAGAAAGAGAGGAGAAGAGAGAGGAGAGGAGGAGAGAGAGGTGAGAGAGAAGAGGAGGAGAGAGAGGAGAGAGAGGAGAGGAGGAGAGAGAGGTGAGAGAGAAGAGGAGGAGAAGAGATCAGAGACTTCAGAGCTGTTCTTCAGGTCTGCTTCTCCTTTGTCCAGAAGACCAAAGGACATCTTGATTGTCTGCCTTCATTCATTTAGTATTATGTTTCCAGGCCATGGCTAAATCTGGCAGCATTTGGATTGCTCTGCTCCAACTGTTGATCAACAGAGGTCATCGGGATGATCGATAAACTCGTCTAAATTAAAAATAAACAAGAAAAAGTCAGGATTGATTTAAATACTGAGAACACCACCCACTCCTCCACCTCCACCCACCCACGCTAGATAAGGGGTATCAGTTTCCCCTGACTCTGCATGCAGACAAACATAATGGATTTAAACATGTTAGGACCAATAACAGAACTGCATTAGGGCTGGGGGCATCAGGGAACTAAAGAGATAGCCTGACGATTAGCTAATAGCTGCCCGGATAACATCTTAATGGAAGAGAGAGTTAAAGTGTGTATGAGAGAAAGAGAAACCGATGTTCAGTGCAGTATGTGTGTGTGAGGGCTGGGGTGGGTGGGGAGTAGGGGTAAGTGTGTGAGTGTGCGTGTGTGTGGGTTCATCTGAGGACAGCCATTGAACCAGCTATGAGGGGTCACTACCCAGTGTGCCAGACAAAAGCAGACCAGCTGACTTCCCCAAGTCCAGCCCAACCTCGAGACCTCCTGCAACCTTGACTGGGCCGTGTCCTAATAGTCTAAACCAGCCTCCTCTCCTTAGGTCTCTGGCTTCTGTTCTTTACCTGAGCTGAGAGGTTAGGGACTGGCACACGTGGGGAAAAGCTGCTACACATAGGCTAACAGCTATCATATCATCAGATACGGAAGGAGCGAGGAGAGGCGGAGGAGCGAACCAGCCGCAGACTGTTGAGATACAGCCGGTGTTTGAGAGGAAGGTTGAGTCTCAATGTTTCATTCCTGAACATAGTGAAACAGCCAGGCTGCTTCACTATGCATGCATTTTTTTCCACTCTTCCCCTTTCTCTCTCATTTTCTCTCTTTCCCTCTCTCTTTCTGACACTCGTCCGTTTTCCATGTCTCTAACTGTCCCTTTGGGCAGCTGTCTCTGCAGTGCAAATCGTAGCATATTTTCACAAACTTGATTAGGAACTCAATGAGTAAACTATACTGGCTTGATAATATTGTGCATTGTGCAATATCTCGTGCATTTCTGAAGCCACTAAATCAAATCAACGTTGTTAAAAAGGATCTGTGTGTTCGCAAATGTCAACTGTTGTAGCATCAGAGTGTTTGTGTATGGGTGTGTGTTTGTGCACGTGTGTGCCTGTGTGTGTGGGCATGCTGGAAAGCGTGCATGTGTGTGTGTGTGCATGTGTGTGTGTGTGTGTGAGAGAGGCATCTGTTCAGGCTCATGCTCCAGCAGAAACAAGGGGAAGCTGTTTATTACTCAGTTGGTAGTAAAAGTAAATATGCGTTTGGTCAGGACTTTCAAAGGCTCCTTCATGTAGCGCTTGGTCAGGCAGTGTCCTCTAATTGAAACCGCCGAGGACGGCCAGCTCTGTTTCTACTGCGGTGTCTCAAGGCCAAAGTATATGCTAGGCGACGTAAAGCTAAAGGCTAGGCTAAGAACTAGGCGGCGCGACACTAGCGGCTAGGTTAAAGAAAAGGCTTTGTGCTGTGTCACGATGCTATGTTAAAAGCTATCAGGAGGTCACTGGTTCGATTCCCAGCTGTGCCAAATTATGTTGTGTTCTTGGGCAAGGCACTTCAACCCTACTTGCCTCGGGGGGAATGTCCCTGTACTTACTGTAAGTCGCTCTGGATAGCATTTAGTAGCATTAGCGTCTGCTACATGACTAAATGTAGTGTAATGTATCAGCTAGCATTGTCTTAGAGGTAGGCTAGGCTAATCGCTAACTACAGAGAGGCCACCCATACAGCTTCACACCTGGCAGAAAAACATAACTGGTTGAGGTGTTGAGGTATTGAGGTTCATATGTCTAGACCAGGGCTTCTCAACCCTGGTCCTCAAGTACCCCCTGTCCTGCATATTTGAGATGTTTCCCTGTTCCAACACACCTGATTCAAATGAATGGGTCGTTATCTAGTTACGCAGAAGCCTGTTAACGACCATTCATTTGAATCAGGTGTGTTGGAACAGGGAAATATCTCATGCAGGACAGGGGGTACTTGAGGACCAGGGTTGAGAAGCCCTGGTCTAGACGAACAACCAGTCTGTCCTCGCAACATCCATCTTCTGCTCTGAGGACGTGCTGAACAGTACAACAACAAACACATGCAGATAAAACCAAACACACACACACACACAGAGAACAGTCAATTGTACACATACACACACAGAGAGCAATAAATTGTACACACACACAGAGAACTGTACATGCATACACACACATAGAACGTTATACTGTATACAAACGCATACAGACACAGGGACACACACACACACAGAGCAATTTACTACACACACACATATTATAACACGCATTGTCACACACAAACACAAACCACTGTTTCCCAGATCTGAGACTCACTCATGTGACATACACCGAGCAAGCATGTATTAGTCGCTTTGGATAAAAAGTTGCTTTGGATAAAAGCGTCTGCTAAATGAATAAATGTAAATGTATTACTTTAACAGCAACAGCATCTATCTGACCTTGAAAAGCTCTGACCTCAACCGACCAAAATAACATTCAAGAAATTAGCAGATCCTGATAACACACTGGAAAACTTTCAAATATTTCAAATATGAACGACTGACTTGGAGTTTACACAGATATATCTTATCCAAACATTTAGTGTTTGGACAGCATTTTCTCACAAAAGAGACTGACAGAGAGAGAGAGAGAGAGAGAGAGAGAGAGAGAGAGAGAGAGAGAGAGAGAGAGAGAGAGAGAGAGAGAGAGAGAGACAGAGACAGAGACAGAGAGAGAGAGAGAGAGAGAGAGAGAGAGGAGAGGAGAGAAATATAGAGAGAAAGGAGAGAGAGAGAGAGAGAGAGACAGAGAGAGAGAGGAGAGGAGAGAAATAAAGAGAGAAAGGAGAGAGAGAGGAGAGAGAGGATGAATACACGTGAATTCCAATCACCAGGTGCGTGTTACATTCTTCCTGCTTGAGTAATACCAGTCCTGCACCTTAAGAAGTCGACCCGTCATGATGTAAGACGTGTCCTGACACCCATGGTGTCCATCCACAAACAGGTATAAACCGTTGAAGAACTTTGAAGAACAAAACAAAAAGCCAGCTATAAATTCACCGCAACTAAATGTTTGTCGTTCTAATTAATCGGGCACTATTTCAAATCCTTTACGGTCCCTTTGTGTACTGTGGTTCTAAGTACAGATTCTGTCTGTAGAGTGTGTGAACTTACTGTGACGCTCAGTCCAATGGTCGACAGCAGAACTGGTTGCTGAACACTCATCGCTTCAATGCCTAACCTCATACTGACTAGGGAGTTGTCGGACAAAGAGACGAGAGACAGAAAGAGAGAGAGAGAGCGATAGAAAGAGAGAGAGACAGAAAGAGAGAGAGAGAGAGATGCTGAAGGAGAGATAAAGACAGTCCCACAGAGGAGAGTAGACACAGAGCCACTCACCGTCTCCACAGTCGCAGCATTGTTACTTCACTGAAGAGCCGAGTTCAGATGAGGATAGGAGGGGAGCAGAGCGGAGGAGTTCACAGTAGAGGCACTGACTGACTGGGTGGCTGGCTGGCTGGTTAACTGGCATACCCATAAGCTAGATGTCTGACTGGCACGCTGGTTTGCTGACTGCTGAAAATAAGTTAATTTCAGATCCAAAATATCGAGCACTGAAGCGAGGAGTCTTTAGGAGTGTTCTATCTGACTCACATCCAGGAGGAAAGAAGAGAAGAGGAGAGGAGGAGGAGAGGAGACTGCTCTGTTCCCACAGAGGTCATATGTAGAATTAACACTTCCCGGGTGGCAGGCTGGTTGGCTGGCTGGCTGACAGGCTGGCGCTAGCGAACAGTCGTCTGTTTCCTTCACCCTGACACAGCGGCTCACACGAGAGCTGCAACACCGAGTCATCCACTCACAGGAGAGACAGACGGGAGAGGAGAGAGTGAGACGGAGGGAGAGAGAGAGAGAAGGAGGGAGAGAGAGACGGAGAGAGTGAGACGGAGGGAGAGAGAGAAGGAGGGAGAGAGAGACGGAGAGAGAGAGAGACGGAGAGAGAGACTTTTAACTGGAAGTCCCTTGAGATCCCCTGTCCATATGAAGTCTGGAGGCATTCCTCTCGCTTCTTCTCTCTCTCTCTCCTTTTGACCCTCCCTCCTTCTCTACCTTCCTCCCCTCTCCTCCTTTATTCCCTCCCTCCTTCTCCACCTTCCTCCCCTCTCCTCCTTTATTCCCTCCCTTCGTCCCCTCCCTGTTTTTTTCCACGGTCCTCTGAGAGTCTTATTGTGGCAATTGCATTAGCCCTTAGCTGAAGAGGACTACCTCTTAGTGCCTAATGCATTCTCTCTCTGTCGCTCTCTCTCTCTCCCTTTCTCTGTCTATCGTCTCTCTGGTTTCTGTCTCTCCCTCTCTCTGTCGCTGTCTTAGTCTTTCTCTCTGTCTCTCTATTGCGTTTTGTCTCTCTTTTTCTCCTTTTCTCCAGTCTGGCTTTCTGTTGCTTTTTCTGTCCCTCTCTCTCTACCCCTCCCTCTCTCATCCCTTCTCTCCCCCCTCCCCCCCCCTCTCTCTATCTATCTCTCTCTCTCCCCTTCTCCCCCCCCCTCTCTCTCTCTTTTCCGTTGCATAGTCTGTCTCTCTTTTCTCCACTACATCTCCCCCTCCCCCTCCCCCTCCCCCTCCCCCTCCCCCACTCCCTCTCCCTCTCCCTCTCCCTCTCCCTCTCCCTCTCCCTCTCCCTCTCTCTCTCTCTCTCTCTCCCTTCCTCGTGCTTGCTTACTTATCCCTTAAAGGAACATTGTCTCCTTATTCTACCAGTGACCCAAGGTGTTTGTGAAAAGATCAGGTGTTATGTCCTGTGTCCATGGTGTGTGTGTGTGCGTGTGAGAAAAAGAGAGACTACATAACATGGTCCATCGAACAGTATAGTCATCAAACACATAATACATTTGACGTACTTTGGCGATAAGAAGACAGTTGATGGAACGTTATTGGTATTCGTCTTAGGAGAGCAGAGATGACTCGGGTGGGTAAAAGATAAAAGCATTTCTAACCTGACAGAGTGAACATCAGTCGCCGGTTCTCTATGTCAGGAAAGAAACACTTGCATTTCTGTCTGATTTCAACCCCCTCCACTACCTGAAGTTGCCTGATACAAGCCCCAAGGTGAGAAAGCCCTGACAATGTTCTCATACAGTCATTGTTATTAGTTACGTTAGTACGTATCATTTTGATCAATCGATCAATCGATCAATCACCCAGCAACACCTATAAAGGGATAGTGCTCAGTTCTGAGAACTAGGAACTGGATGTCTTACTGAAGGGTTATGAGGATTCAAATCCCCTCTTTGGGTTTCTCCAAAGCAACAAGACAAATAGAACTGTAGTAAATAAAATAAAATAAATCAAAGTGAGGGTGGGCTGGGGGGGCTGGGGGGCGGAGAGGGATGGGGGGCGGAGAGGGATGGGGGGCGGAGAGGGATGGGGGTTTCTGTTTTATCCAAAATCAAATAGCAGTTCTTCTCTCTCCACACACAAGCTAGCTTTCAAACGGAGGCAATTCATTAGAAAGAAGGATCTGAGATGTGCTAGGTTCAGCTTAACAGTTTTTCCTTTGCTGGGTTGTTTGTTTATTCTGCAATGGAGCATTTGAACTTTCCAGGGGCCAGAACCAGAGGCTGTGAGAGGAGAGGGGAGGAGAGGGGAGGAAAGGAGGAGAGTAAAGAGAAGGAAAGGAGAGGGAAGGACAGGAGATGAGAGGAGGAAAATGAGAGAAGAGGAAAAGAGAGGCTTTATAAGGGTGGGCTGGTGGCAGTAGCTGTGGGTTGCCATGCACGGTTGCCATGCATGGTACTGTACCGGGAAGGGGAGCCTACGCACGTTGGCACCAAATTGAACCCACAAGGAAAGGGCACACACACACACAAAGGCCCCCACACACACAACCCTGCCCACACACAAATATTCCAGCATGTTCAGACATGAATAACCCTCCTAACCCAACCCAACCCCCCCCCCCCCCACACACACACACACACACACACACACACACACCAGTTCAGGCATATGCAAACAACCTGCAGAGGATCCACAGAAGATGCCAGCTGTACTGCCCACATCCTGCCTGCCCAGCAGACCCACCCCATCTCTATGGCAACCAGGGAACACTCTCCCCGGATCTCTTCCATACCTGTATGACCTGGGCCAATCGCGTGAACCCACTATTGAAATACACACTTACCAGGCCATTGAACTGTGGTTGTTGTTTTTTTTACTCGATGGCTAGGAGGTGGTTATGGGGGTGGAGCTGTGTATCGCAGGATTAGGCGTAGAGAGGACGCCGGGGTGGAAGTTACTCTGAAGCAGTTACCTCAACAGGCTGCATGAATAACATTTCATTTTATAAATCAAATTCACCTTCTGCCTTAAATGTATACAGAATGAAAATGGCTGGCTCTCTGAGCAAAACAAACTTGCTGACCAAACTATAACTGTGTTACTGAGAAATATACAGGCACAGAAGCCGACAGATACATGCCAACACACACACAGCACACACACAGCACACACACACAGCACATGCAGAGGCCTGGTGAATGACTCCTTCCAATAAAAATAGACACATGTGTTTCCCTGAGTCCAGAGAGTTCTTACGGTAAGCCAGTAAGGAAAGTCTAGTGTGGAGTATATTGGCTCTTGAGCTGCAGGATCTACATGTTCTCCTCCTCTCTCACTCCTCCTAAACTCCCTTCTACCCATTCCTCTCCACTTCCTTCTCCTCTCCTCCTTCTCACCTCTCCTTCCCTCGTCTCTCCCTCCCTTCCTAGGACAGGCAAACGAGTTAATAGGTGCACCATGTGGGAGAGAGAAAGAGAGAGACCTCTGAATCATGGGGGTTAAGCCAGGGTTGAGAGATAACCCCCTAAACAGTCTGACAGCTGCGTAAAGACTAAGGTAAGGAAGGAGGAAAAAGAGAGAGAGAGAAAGGAGGGAATGAGGGAGGACAAGAAAGATGCGATGGGGAGATGAGCTGGCGGTTGTTCCCTGCTTTCAGCAGGCTGGATAGAGAGGATTAGAGGAGGATAGTGAACTCTCTCTCTCTCCCTCTGTCACTCCCTCCCTCTCCCTCTTCTCACAGTCTGGAGCACAGCTGCAGATTACTACACATCTGGCTGTCACCCTGCCAAAAATATCAAAGGCAGGGGCAGTGGGGCAGTAGGCAGGGGGCCCGTGGTCAAGCACACAGGTGGCATGGTATGCTCCTCTCACCTACAGTATAACCTTACCCTCCCCTCGTCTGCCTCATCCATGAACTAGCATCCACATCCATCAAGCCTCCCCCTTTCTTTCATGTGTCTTAATGTCTGGTGATATCAGGGATGGCCTCTCTGCTCCGCCCCAAGGCTGCACCTCAGACCTGGGCCTGACCGAGCCACTTTATCACCTGGCTTCAGGCCATCCATCATCTTCACCAGGCCGGAGCTCACAGCTGGGCTTGATCTGGGGCAGGGGCTGGGATGAGAACTGGGCTGGGATGAAGGCTGGGCTGGATCCTAGCACACATAGGTACAGTTAACCCCCTAAACAGGGGGAACACCACACAAGATGGGAACACCACACAAGTGGGAACACCACACAGTGCTCGGATAAAACGAATCGTCAGTAATTCATTTTAAGGATTCTATCCAGGAATCAATTCCCAGATTGTCTCCCAGATGTCTCATGATAAACTGTCTGAAGATGCTGACTCGTCCTGGAGATTTAAGGAAGGCAAACCATCATGGGCTAACGAGCAGAGTTAGACTCTCACCCAGAGCGGAGAATATATTATTCTGTAGTTCTGTAGTTTTACCTCCCAGAACGAAGACGATAGATGGTCAGTCTCGACTTATAAAAGATTCACAAGCCACACAGTCAGAAATAGTCCGAGGCGCGAAAGTTAGAGCTGAAAATAAGTGTTCCATCCATCCAACTCTCTTGCCATCACAGGGCGGCTGGTATGGACTCGCTCCAGGACTTCAGGTTGTGTGGTCAAAAACATCTTAAGAAATCATTTACAAATTTTAAGAAAAATCATCGACAGCTGCTATAAAATTTGAATTTTCACAAGAAATGCCATTTGTACATGCCATTATTGAAACAACATGCAATTTCTAGTGTTTCAGTGGTTATATTCCAAAAATACACTCCATTGCAACATCCTGCTCATGCAATATTAGTTAACATTGAATTGTAATTTGGTGTTATTGAGACATGGTTTATACACATTGCTTCAGGCATGTGATTTCCCTGATAAAGACGCCTCTCTTTACCCATCTGAACTTCACGCTTCACCAACCTCACTTTCTTTGCTGCACAATTTCTTCATTTCCTGTGCAGAGCCAGCAGACTTGCATGTGCGTACGTTTTCTTGGGAGTCTGCGTATCACATGTAGGCTACTGTAAAACAAATATAAAAAGTAAAAAACTTCCTGGGTATCTTCAAAACTGGCAGGTCTTAAATACATAAATATGTATTTATTTCAATGTAATTGAAATGTATTTCAACTAATCTGAATCCCAAAAATTCAAGGTTGTTCAGTTTAAATGGTAAAATCCAGATCCCCAAAATTTGAGCTGAAAAAAATCAGATTGCAACATTAGGGATACCAAGGTATTGCTGTTTCAGACCAGACCTCTCTCTTCAGACCCAGGCTCTGATTGTAGCCCAAATAAAAAACAAATTCCGATCCAAAAAATTCAAGGTTCGGAAATTCAGGTTGCTCAAGTTCGAACAGTAAAATTCAGATCCAAAAAATTACATTAAAATTCAAACTTCAGAAATTCAAATAGAACAAAATTCAGGCTGCTCAAATTGTTTTTAACATTGAAATAAATTAATATTCCAATTTTAAAGAGGTGAATTCAAAACCAACAAATTCGGTGTTGTTTAAATTTCAATATTAAGTATTCAATGCATTTTAAAATTCTAAACATTATGTTACTGATTTGCTTCCTGTTCACACCAAATGCAAAGCTATTTTTTGCGCAGCGAGATGACATGTAAAGTCATGCACACACGCTATTTGCGTCTATTTCACTTGAGTAAAAAAAATCTAATAATAATAAAGCATCTGCCAATAATTTGCTTCACTTTCGGTATGAACACAGCATAACTGGGGAGGTCAACTCCATCAAGAACCACTCAGCTCCTCTGTTTGTCCAAGAAATACTGGCTAACACCATCCTGACACACACTACGGCTGGATAAACTGGAAGGCTGGTGTGGGGATACATTGAGGTCATGAGAAAACATATCTCATTCCAGACAAATCTCCCTCCGTGTTGAGGAGGGAGGCAGAGGCAGGAGGAAGACAGGATCCTGGGCTTCATGGTCTCACTTCCTGGACGTTTCCAAGAATCTCAACAGCTAGTCCTCCTCTCCCCAATCTAAGCTGTGAAGGCTATTTATATTCCTATCAAACCATACACTTGTCAGCAGCATGGTCAGGATACAGGAAGGGAGATGGGAGGGAGGGAAGGGGTAGAGGGAGGGAGGGTGGGAGTGAGAGAAGGGGGTAGAGGGAGGGAGGGAGAGAAGGGGGTAGAGGGAAGGAGGGAGGGTGGGAGAGAAGGGGGTAGAGGGAGGGAGTAGAGGGAGGGAGGGAGTAGAGGGAGGGAGGGAGGTCGGCATTACCTCTCCACACCTGCGAGGCAGAGAGGAATCAAAAGCCTCTCACATGCTCAGAGAATCAGCCCCAACCAATCATCTACCAGATGTGAAGGATCAGGGGAGCACTCAGTCACATGTTAGATTTTTCCTTTGTTTTGAATGCAACATGTGACAATCTTGTTCGTTAATTCATAGATAAATGCCTGTCGTTATAATTTGCTGTAAGATGTTCAAGTTAAAATAGCACATTGCCAGCAACCACGTTAGATCATGTCTTCAAAACAATCTGTGGGCATGATCAAATTAAAACAGCTTCAACCAGAATAATAAACACCAGATAACAGTGGGACTTGGCTTCAGGGTAATCCAGGGTAATCCTGACCATAAACCATAAACAGGTTCTACTGTCTGACTCACTGACTAGCTAGCAATTAGACCAAATGAGCGGGTTAGCAACCACAACAAACATGGAGAGAGGTTGAGTGATGATGGTCTCTACAGGCACCCTGGACCCTCAGAACAACCTTCATGACTAATGACTGTTTAAACTTCATCCCAGCCAGCCTCCCTACTCCTCTGGGTTTGTTAATTGCTCTATTAACAGTCCAGCCCTAGCCTCAGCCTCAGCCCCAGCAGGTCCCCAGCCCCAGCAGGTCCCCAACCCCAGCCTCAGAACCAGCCCCAGCCCATCTCAACCAAAGCCGTCCTGTCCTCCAGGCAGGACAGCCAGAGAGACAAGCCGTGGGAGTTTAATGAGCTCGTATTTCCATGAGCCTGGCTCATTACATTAACAGCTCCAGCCCACGCCGTCGCCTGCCGCATACTTCTGACCTGCCGCAATTTGTTTTTGTATTTATTAGGCTGTCAGGGGCGGCTTCCCGGGCTGCCAGAGGACCGAGTCTGGCAGGAGAAGGTCAGAGCACACACGAGCACAGGCCTCCATTGTGATTGCCGCCGAGCTAGGCTAAGCGGTTGGGAACATGACAAGGCGGCACGGGCGTGGAATGCAAGGCTTCGACTGTCTCCGGAAAGGTGGGGGGGGGGGGGGGGAGAGGGGGGGTTGAGTTCAGAAGCTGCTTTGATAGCGTAAACATCTCTTTCGGAGGATTATGTTAAGTTGTGCGAAATGGCCGTATTCTACGGTGTGACGGTGGCTGAAAACAGCTTTGCTTTCCAGAGGGTGTTCAAAACAATCCGTCCCGTAACGCCGGGGTCTGTAAGCAGCTTTGCTTACGCCTGGTTGCGGAGCTGGATTGTGGAAGCTGGACTGACTGCGAGCATATGTGATCCTGTGTACCTTCCAGAGGAGCAGGGAATGAAGGAGGTCAAGGCTCTGGGAGCGATTAGTGTTGCCTGTTTGTCTGCTTGATAGAGATGGAGTGGGAGCGTGTCAAAGACAGACACCTGGGGGTTTAAAGATGAGAGACAGGACGCTCAGCAGGGTGCCATTCAGGTCAAATACAGAGCAAATACTTCAAAGTATTTCAGGTATTGAACTGCACTATTTATCTGCTCCACTCTGCTCTGTTTATATTTGATTCAAGTCCGGTGGAATGGTTGGAAGCATTACACAACTTCCTGTCCTGGCAGGATGCTTACAAATCGCCAACTCAGCCACAAAAATTCATTCATGAACTCAAAACGTGAGTCCCACTTACACAATGTACAGTACTCACGAGAGGACATGGCCATCTCTGCAATACTTCTGCGATGATTTCAACATCCCAGTTCCCAGCTCACACTAAGAACATGCTATTTCTCTGGACTTCTCAGTAATCTGTAAGTTGGATGTTGTGAAACCAAGGACATAGATTCATAAGGCCATGTGAATGTCTTAGCAGGGAGTTCCACAAGAGAGAGAAGTGCATCATGGGAACTCTGAAAACAGTGTGGGTGAGAATCACACACCTCAACACTGCTGATTAAGAGGTGGGAAACCACAGACTGCTGTTTGGCTCCAGCTGAAACCAACTCCCATTCACTCAAATGACTGTGATGGTAGCAAACACCCTTAACAAGAAGCAGCAGCAACAGAGAGGGAGAGAGAGACAAAGAGACTAAGAGACAGAGAGGGAGGATAAACAGCAACAGAACGATAGACAGACACAGAAAAAGACAGAGAGAGGAGGAGGGGCCAGAAAGGAGAAAGTGAGAATGAAAGACAAAGAGAGAGAGAGATTAGAGAGACAAAGAGAGAGATTAGCCGCAGCCGTGTCCATCTACTACGTGAGTGAGCTGCCTAGAAAGTGGATGTGAGGAGGGAAGAGGCACACCGGTCTCCGCTGACCACATCACCACCCTCTAATGGACACTCTGGCTCCACATCTATTACCAGACAGTTGCCCCACGCAACAGCCCCCCCCCCCACCCCCCCCCGCTCGCCGTCTTACCGGCTACATCTCAATAAACTTCACCTGCCCTCCTTCCTCCACATCTCCTTCCTCTCTGCCCGTATCTGTTTATGCAGTTAATGGCATCAACTCTTAATGACGGGAAGGGTGGGATCGAACCACGAGGGCAGACATCCAGCCTCGTCACTCATCCTGCGTCCGTGGATCCGGCCGGACAGAGGAAGAAGACGAGAGGGCAGAACTGAGATGCCCCCGGTCATTTCTGTGTGTCTCATCTCAAGATCATTCGTCACTAGTTTAGACGTTCTCCTGGCCTGGCACGCATATATAGAAGAAGTACTCATGAGAAATTCCTCAGAGGGGTGGGGCGTTTGGCCAGGAGTCACCAACGTGGGCTTGGACTGTTGGAGACGGTTATTCGGTTTAGTGAGAACACCCATATTACTATACCTCCTTGGTATTCCACGAGTCAAGCTGTGTTTTTGTGTGGCCGAAGCGCTCCGCTGTGCGGCTCAAACGGCTGTTGAGAGGGCTGGGAAGCCCGGGGGGGACCGCGGAACTGCACACACACAATCATCTGAACTCACCAGCAGCCATCTAATCCTCCCCCTAAACTGTGGTACTTACTTCTGAACTCTTGACTGCATCTATTGTGTGGCCCCTCAGAGAAGGTGTTCGAGACTTCAAGACGTTTTTAAAAGACATAGGGGGTTAATCTGGGCCATTATGACCTCACACACTCAGAATGTGTCTCGCTGTGTAATTAGTGTTTCCTGGGTCTCGTGCGGTTGGACCCAAGGTTTGTGTGCACAACGTGCGATTGTTTTCAAGTGATGAATCCAAACAACAGCTGAGTCCTCATGCATTTTTGTTTCATTCAATATGATCTCATTATAATTCTGGGTACTTTTTCTCTTCCCAATGGCTGTGTTTCTTGCCGCTTGCTTGATGAATCCCCTTTACCATCCGAAGAGACAGGTCTTCTCCCATGGCGGAGCTCCAATTGATAATTGCTCCAAGTAGATTTGAAATCACGACTAAGATTTCGTGCGGCCACGCCTAATTGTTTTGTTCTGCGTTGTTTGCTTCTAGTCCCCACAAGAATCTGGCCAGAATTACTCAGCCAGCGGAAATAACGAGTCCCAGGTCCATTAAGAGAGATGACAAGGCCTCATCTCCACATTAATCTGGCACTTAGAAAGGGTGGGGGGGTGGGGACAGAGATGTGGGGGTGGGAGTAAGTGAAAGAGAGGGGAAGAAAGAGCAAAGAAGAGAGGAGAAAGAGAAAGAGCGAGAGAGAGAGAGAGAGAAAGAGAGAGACAGAGAGAGAGAGAGAGAGAGAGAGAGAGAGAGAGAGAGAGAGAGAGAAAAGGAGTGAGAGAAAGACAGAGATGACATCATAACTGTTCCTGTCCTTCACCTTGGCTCATGCGATGCTGCGGTTTTCAGACAGCAGTAATCTATTTACACTCATTCGGCTCCTTAATGATGATTGTTGCACTGATGAAAGGGTTGGCATCTTGTTTGATGATGGATAATTGTACAGATCTACATATGTTCCTGCCAAGACTTCAATTACATTTCTCACATCATTTTCACTCTTAACATTTATTAGGCACATTATTCCTTTGCTTCCTTTGACTTTGGCTATTTAGGAAGGCATGTGTAAATCTGACAAGCTACGAGGGGACTGATTGGAGGGGAAGACCCCACAATGCATTCTTTCTTTGAATGTTCAGCTCTATTTCTCTTCTCTCTCTCTCTCTCTCTCTCTCTCTCTCTCTCTCTCTCTCTCTCTCTCTCTCTCTCTCTCTCTCTCTCTCTCTCTCTTCTCTCTCCTGTATTTCTAGGATTGTTTCATGTTTGTTTTTTTGCAGCAATGGGCTTCTGCAAAGCCCTTTGGGAAATTGCATGTAAAACCAATGCATACAAATCTAATTAAATTTGTATGTTTATTAGTAGCCTTATCCTGGATATTATTGTGGCTTACACTGTCATCTACGTAGCTCTTGTGCACAAAGACAAAACTACAGAAATGATAACTGTAATTATGTATACCTGTACGGCTTTGACTAGGATTAATAACACAATAACTCAACAAAAACAGGCAACATCATACACAAGTCACAGCTTCATATATGCAATTTAAAGGAATAATGAAACAGTACCCTCTAGTGTTGAACAGGCAACATTACCAAGAACTAAAATTGGTGTCTTACGGCTCCTGAAAGACCTGTCAAATATCGCAATTGTTTAATCAATGAAAGGATCACAAACAAATGTACAAACTACAGTACAAAAAGTATTATTGTAATTGCCAATATCTATCATGTATAGACAGATCGAGAAGATAACGATCTTTAAGCAACCCTGACAGAAAACAATGCAACCCACTGTTCTGATCAAGCAAGGTTAGGTGGTCAATGTTCTCGCCAGATCAAAATTCGTCGCTTGGTTGCTGGTGTGAATTGCTAATGACTAGCTACCTACGTAGCATCTAGCTAGCTAACAGTAACTGTCCATTTTAGAGGGTTGTGACGGCTTCGATTATTAGATTTTTCTTCTCATTTAGGACTTACCACTCAGTTAAAGATGTTTGAAGAGGCTAGTGAGGTGTTTGACAACATGTTCAAGTCATCGTTTCCCTTGACTTTCATTGTATTTATCCCAGCGGTTCTGATTTTAGTGTCACCACTTCCAGCCGAAGCGGCACATGAATTCACCGTGTACCGCATGCAACAATATGACCTGCAGGGACAACCGTACGGTAAGGATGTTTATCGCTTTAAACTTCTGGGACAAGCTGAAGTCAAGCATTTGTTGTAAACACTGTCCACACATTAGGCCACCATGAACCCTATTGAAATATAAATCGATTCGTCACTGTTCAGTAGTACGTAGTAGAAGTATCTAGCTAACGTCGTTAGCTGTCACTCGTAGAAATCCAGTGACAGTAGCTAGATGGTTAGCTAGCGGCTATTGCTATCTGTTGTTACATTCAAATCTGTTAGCTGCCCAGCTTGCTTGAATTAATTGTCGTCAACATAATTTAATTAATCATAGGGATCTAAATATCAACATTAGGTTTGATGCTGTTATTTTATACATGCTTTGTAAAATAGATTAACAGTTGCCTTCTACCGTTGTCAAGCTAGCTAGGCATCCGTCTGAGAGTGACATTGGACAATGTGTAAAAATGTACAGCAATGGCTATGCTACAGGGCAGGTGTCATGGACGGCTAATTAAATTACGTCAGGATTTGTAAACTATGAATATTACGCCTGATTGGCAAAATTCCATTCGCACCAGAATCCAAGTTAGCCCACTTTTAATACAACATATAATCCGTTTCAACACATTCATGCTGTGTAATACCTTTTACTTTTCCCCTTTTCTCTGGTTTACCGAAACTCCGTCAAACTCGTACCTGTGGTTTGTGTCCACAGGTACGAGGAACGCTATCCTCAACACTGAGGCTCGTAGCGTGGAGGCGGAGGTGCTAAGTCGTCGCTGTGTTATCATGCGGCTAGTGGACTTTTCCTACGAGAAGTACCAGAAGGCCTTGCGGCAGTCGGCGGGTGCCGTGGTCATCATCCTGCCCAAGAACATGTCCACGATGCCCCAGGATATAGTCCAGGTAACACCTCCTTAAACACCTTTCAACACCCTTTTAAACACCTTATAACACCCTTAAAACGCATTATCACACCCCCTTAAACACCTTCATTCCCGCCGCGCTCCTCTCCCCTCAACAGCAGTTCATGGAGCTAGAGCCAGAGATGTTAGCCACGGAGACCATTGTCCCCGTTTACTTTGCTCTGGAGGACGAAGAGCTGCTGTCCATCTACACCCAGACGCTCACCTCGTCCTCATCCCAGGACTCATCCTCCGCTGCTGAAGGTAGGACGCGCCGGGCCGCACCACTCACAGCCTCACCTGGCCTGGGTTTGTCCTGATACGGATCAGAGAAGGACTGGACTGTTGGAATGATCAGATCTGTAGTGACTGTGTCTGGTCCTAAGTTCTCTGAATGAGCTGATACCTTTATCTATTATAGAGACTATATATATATACACACACACACACACACACACACATCTCACTCACAACTTCCTGGTCCAGCACTAAACCTCCTATGGGTTTAGATGTGACTATGGGATGATTCAAAGCCCTATTGAAAATCCAACCAATCAGGTCTTGATTCATCAGAATAAGCCTTGATCAGCGGCCGTGTATGGACACTTGGGCGGGGCTTCCCTGTGTGTTCAGTCTGAGGAGCTGGGCGTCATGGTGACGGAGCAGGTCTGATAGACTGGATGTTGTGCTGGGTGTCATGGTGACGGAGCAGGTCTGATAGACTGCATGTTGTGCTGGGTGTCATGGTGACGGAGCAGGTCTGATAGACTGGATGTTGTGTCGTCCCCACAGTGCTGCTTCACACAGCCACAGCCAACGGATTCCAGATGGTGACCAGTGGAGCCCAGAGCAAAGCTGTCAGTGACTGGGCCATCACTAGCCTGGAGGTTAGGACAGACACACACACACACACACACAGGAAACCCTCAGCATCTGGAGGTTAGGACACACACACTCTGTCACACGGCATCAGACTAAGCGCCTCGTCTCCCTGCTGTCCCAGGGGCGTCTAGCGGGAGTCGGAGGAGAGGACCTGCCCACCATCGTGCTGGTGGCCCACTATGACTCCTTTGGCGTGGCCCCGGTAAGCTCCGCCCACTCTGCCTCCTTGTTTGGGACGCTCTTGAGAAATTAGCGTCAAACATTAGTGTTTTTTTTACCCCCCCCCCCCCTCACCTTGCCCTCTTTGAAGCGCATTGTAAAGACAAATAAAGTTTGATTCGATTTAGCCGTGTTTGGATCAACCATGCAAGGGCTGCAGGGGGCGCCAGGAAGGAAGTTACTGTTCTGCTGTGTGACGTGTGTGTGTGTGTGCGCGCTGCAGTGGCTGTCTTACGGAGCTGACTCTAACGGCAGTGGTGTGTCCATGCTGCTGGAACTGGCTCGTCTTTTCTCCAGACTGTACACGTACAAGAGGACGCATGCTGGGTGAGATCCACACACACACACACAGCTGTAACACAAACACTCACACAGTCAGCTGTAACACACACACACTCATCCCTACACTATTTCCATCTCCAACATTAGACACCACTCAGCTCTCACCTAATCCCACATGTACAGGAATCTACCTCTTGATGCAGTTAATAACTTGCTCCCTCATTTAGATGACCGGATGCTTCACTGCACTCAGAGTCAATGTGTTTGTAAGAGTCTTGAGTGTGCCATACAGGCTGTGAGTGAGGTGGAGGGGTACTTCAGGAAAGGTGCTATTAAGGAACTGCAGTCTAAGTGTGTGCTGGCCTGAGGGCAGGGCAGGAGATGTGCTCAGTCTATAGATTTTTCATAATGGTCTTTGTTTGCATGGGGCCTGTGGGCATTGCACTAATGCTGGACGCCTTCTATGGAAATGCTGTCAGTGCGATGTTTAGTCCCCGTTAACCCTGTTGAACCTGGGCGTGTCCCTCAGGTACAACCTGCTGTTCTTTGTGTCAGGGGGAGGAAAGTTTAACTACCAGGGCACCAAGCGCTGGCTGGAGGACAACCTGGATCACACAGGTACCTCAACCCTGCAGCACCCGGCTCTCTCTCACAGCACCTGTCTCTCTCACAGCACCTGTCTCTCTCTCACAGCACCTGTCTCTCTCACAGCACCTGTCTCTCTCACAGCACCTGTCTCTCTCTCTCTCTCTCTCTCTCTCTCTCTCTCTCTCTCTCTCTCACACAGCACCTGTCTCTCTCACAGCACCTGTCTCTCACATCACCTGTCTCTCTCTCACATCACCTGTCTCTCTCTCACATCACCTGTCTCTCTCTCACATCACATGTCTCTCTCTCACATCACCTGTCTCTCTCTCACAGCACCTGTCTCTCTCTCACAGCACCTGTCTCTCTCTCACATCACCTGTCTCTCTCTCACAGCACCTGTCTCTCTCTCACAGCACCTGTCTCTCTCTCACAGCACCTGTCTCTCTCTCACAGCACCTGTCTCTCTCTCACAGCACCTGTCTGCTCTGTTTGATCCCTCTCTCCGTCCCCCCAGACTCCAGTCTGCTGCAGGACAACGTTGCGTTTGTCTTGTGTCTGGACACCCTGGGTGATGAAGACCACCTGCACCTGCACGTGTCCAAGCCCCCCAAGGAGGGCACGCCCCAACACACCCTGCTGAAGGAGCTGGAGACGGTAAGGTCCAGCTCTCTCTCTCTCTCTCTCTCTGTCTCTGTCTCTGTCTCTGTTTCTCTCTCTCTCTGTTTCTCTCTCTCTCTCTCTCTCTCTCTGTTTCTCTATCTCTCTCTCTGTTTCTCTCTCTCTGTTTCTCTCTCTCTCCCTATCTCTCTCTCTCTCTGTTTCTCTCTCTCTCCCTCTCTCTCCGTCCCTCTCACTCTCTCTTCTCCCTCCCCAGGTGGCATCCAGCCAGTACCCTGAGGTCAAGTTCTCCATGGTCCACAAGAAGATCAACCTGGCGGACGACACGCTGGCCTGGGAGCACGAGCGCTTCGGTATCCGCCGACTGCCGGCCTTCACGCTGTCCCACCTGTCGAGCCACCGCGAGGCGCGGCGCTCCAGCATCATGGACGTGCGGTCAGTGTCCCCCTCCTCTCGCCACGGAGCAGGAGAGCCTCCTGCTGGGTGGGTTTGTTACTGCAGCTGTCTCTGGCCTCACGCAGCCTCCCTCGCCTCTGACCCCCTCGCCTCTCACCCCCCCCACCATACCGCTCTGTCCCACCATTCCCCTGCCAAGCTCCACCCACCCTGACCTGACCGCTAACCCCGTCTGTCCGTGCAGCAGTCAGTCATCTGTGTCGCTCCTCCATGTTGGCATCTGACGGCCTGTCTTCCAGCCCGCCAAGGACGGGACCGCCCCCTTCCCCCCCAAACGCACAGCCCCGCCCCCTCCATCCACCCCCTCCATCCTGCCCCCTCACCCCCCGTCAGTATCCGCCCATCCAGACCCTCATCCTCTTCCAGACTCTGCCGTGTGCAGGTGCTGTGAGCAGGTGCTGCTTGGTCGTTGTTTAACCGAAGGTCTCTGTCTGCACAGGCCTCATGTGGACGTACAGAAGCTGGGCAGGAACACCAAGCTGATAGCTGAGGCTCTGGCCAGGGTCATCTACAACCTCACTGAGAAGGTACCCACACACACGCACGCACACAGAGTGTCATGTCATTGTTTTGGCAGTTTTAACCAGAGTGTAGATTATCTTAAACAACTTCAACAAATGAGCAGAAGGTCAGTGCTGTGAGTTTGGTAGGCCCTCTGAGAGGATGACTGACTGACTGACTGACTGACTGTGTGTCTGTCTAGGGGGCTCCAGGAGACCTGCAGATCTTCACTGAGCAGATGGTGAGTGGCTGACCTGTCCTGCCTCCACACTGCCTCTCTGTCTCTCTGCCTCTGTCTCTCTCTGCCTCTGTCTCTCTCTGCCTCTGTCTCTCTGCCTCTGTCTCTCTGCCTCTGTCTCTCTCCCTCTGTCTCTCTGCCTCTGTCTCTCTCTGCCTCTGTCTCTCTGCCTCTGTCTCTCTCTGCCTCTGTCTCTGCCTCTCTGTCTCTCTGCCTCTGTCTCTCTGCCTCTGTCTCTCTGCCTCTGTCTCTCTCTGCCTCTGTCTCTCTCTGCCTCTGTCTCTCTGCCTCTGTCTCTCTCTGCCTCTGTCTCTCTGCCTCTGTCTCTCTCTGCCTCTGTCTCTCTGCCTCTGTCTCTCTCTGCCTCTTTGTCTCTCTGCCTCTGTCTCTCTGCCTCTGTCTCTCTGCCTCTGTCTCTCTGCCTCTGTCTCTCTGCCTCTGTCTCTCTGCCTCTGTCTCTCTGCCTCTGTCTCTCTCTACCTCTGTCTCTCTCTGCCTCTGTCTCTCTGCCTCTGTCTCTCTGCCTCTGTCTTTCTGTCCGGCATCTCTGTCTCTAGGGCAGTGGACGCTGATAACTGTGTGAGTGTGTGTGTGTGTGTCGCCCCCTCTCTTCCTCCAGCAGGTACAGGAGGATCAGTTGTCGTCAGTAGTTGATTGGCTGACAGCCCAGCCCAGGGCAGCCCAGCTGGTGGACAAGGACAGCAGCGTGGTCAGCACCCTGGAGTACCACCTGGGGCGCCACCTGAAGGACGTACGCCGCCACTACGTCAAAGCAGACAAGAGGTGAGCGAGTCGGGCCGCACACACACGCGCGCATACACACACACACCTGGTTATAAAGCCGTCTCTCTTCTCACTGGTAAACCAAGCCTTCGTCTGCTCTTACTGAGAGGCTGAGACACACACCTGCCTAGTCTTGTGTTTGATGCATTTTAATCCACGGTTTAGTTCCCAGTATCTGTTTAGGTCTGTGTGTAGGAGGTGTGTGTGTGACAAGTGTGTGTTCTCACCCCACAGGGACCCTGAGTTTGTGTTCTATGACCAGCTCAAACAGACCATGAACGCCTACAGGTGGGTGATAATGTGCTCTCCCTGCTCCATCTCTCCCATCATCTGATCGTCTCCAGGTCTCTCCATAGCTGAGTCTCTCTGGCTCTCATCCCCTGAACAGACTCATTTAACTGTGTCTGTTCTTATTGTTCTTATGTTTTGGTCATTTCGACTGTACTGTAGCACTGTCAGTGCAAGAAAGGCACACTATAAATGTGTTCTGATCTCTTCCAGAGTGAAGCCAGCAATCTTCGACCTGCTGTTGGCGCTCTGCATAGCAGCCTACCTGGGGGTCATGTACCTGGCCATACAGGTGAGGCTGGAGCCTGGGTGCTGGCAAGCCACGGGGGGATTCAAACCCCTGCAGCTGTTGATGCAGTGACAGTGTTAGTGGGAAAGTAGTTTAGTGATGGCAAGTGCTGTTTCTCTGGTTAGGAGATCAGGAAGTGATGTGTTGTTTTTGTCTCGCAGCACTTTGGGATCCTCTACAGTGTGGTGCGTAGGATCACCCAGCCCAAGACCAAGCAGCACTAAGCCACTCCCACTTCCGCCAGGCTCCGCCAATTCAAACCGCATCATCAACCTCCAGCCAATCACAGACAGGACTCTGAACATGCAGATCTCTCTGTCTTGAAAACGCCTTTTCTTTTTTCCCTCTCTCTGAAAATGAAACAATGTCCAAACCTTTTCTCCCTCTCTCTCTTTGTGCCATCCTGTCTAGCGTGATTCTTCTATGATTCTTCCCCTTTTCACCCGACAGCATTACCACCACATATACTACAGAAATTGTATTTGAATTTCTTTTAAATACTTTGACCCACGCATGATTTAACAAAACCAGAGGCCAAACCCTCATAAGTTGAAACCCCTCAGTTCAGCTTCTTCAGCCAGGTTCAAACTAAATGAATTACTTTTAAAAGAAATGTCTAATACTATTTGGCCATCACATGTCATTACTGGCGTCTTCTCGCCGTCTCTGTCTTAATGGATGCTCTGCTCATTTGGCTTCCATATTTACATGCCTTTTTATATGACCTTTGCCCGAGTCTAATCTCAAATTAATCTAAGTTTCTTGAACTCAAATTGAAATGTAATGTGAAGAGTGCATAGATGACTCACGGCCTCGTCTATTGACCTCAGTAGGAAGGTCAAGTGGTTATGACACTGCATCCAGAAACGGATGAATACAAAGATAAAAATTGTTTTATTTGATAAATACGTCCTTTTCCACTGCTTCTTAGATACGTTAGTTAGTTATTGTGTGTGACTTGACGCGTGACTTGATGTGTGACTTGCTTAGATTTCTCTAGATTGACTCCAGAACAGCTGACCACCTGTTCGTAAACTTGATCTTCTTTAACCTACAGACCAGTACAAGGTCTACATTCCAACATGTCCGCCCCCCCCTCCCCCCGACATCCTGTTTTGATCAAAACATGTCCTTGGCCACACTTTGACTTGTTTGTGCCATATCCACATGTCGAATGGTGTCGAAACAACTCCCCCCCCCCCCCCCCGCCTCGCTGCCCCCCCCCCGCTGTCGAGCATGAACCTGCTGACACAGGCTGGGGGGGAGGAGGGGGGAGAAGCGCACGGACTGATACTGACCTTTTGGAGCAGCACTTAAGCTGACCTGGAGTAACCCTGGACTGGTCGTCATGGAAGCCTGGGATCCAATCAAACCACATGGTGGCCCATTACCACAAAAATACACAAAATTAAATACATTTCATTGTATCAGTTTAATCTATCGGTGCATCTTGTGAAGATAAGGAAATGTAAGTTCACTGAAAGGCCGTCATGAGCACTTGATTGAATCCCAGTCAAGGGAAGGTAACACTGAGTGTGTTAGTGGTTAGTCTTATCCAGTAACACAAACATTATTGTGGGGGCATTATAAACACCTGCTGTTGCCTTGTATGGTTTGAATGGACTGGGCAGAGTTTCCTGATCGATCCAGTGGCCCCCCCAGCCCACACCCTGCGGGGGTGGGGGGGGGGGGACTGAGAAAACTCAGTTTTAATTTATTGCAGCTGAAGATGCTGACTCATGCACTGATATAACCCTTCTTCTGACTTCTGTCACTGAGACCCTGCCAGTCCCTCATGTTGTACTTGTTCCAGCTCTGGCTATTGTGCCTGCTCCACAAACACCTGATCTCATTCAACATGACATTGAACATGAATAAACAAATACGTCTTATTTGTTGAAAGAATTCTTGGACTCCAGATCTTTCTTTTGCAATTTACATGTTTTATTTTATGGGAAAAAAAACATGATAACACTGGTTGAATGAAATTACTAAAATTGTATTACAAAAAGGGCAAAGTACCTGTGTTTATCTAGTGGTCTGGTTTAGAAAGCGGTCAGATTGAAACTCTTATCGTGAGACCAGTGGGGCAATGGCAGACCTAACAACAATGTCAGTGGTCCAACAAAACATAATTCTTCAAACACAACTTTCTAATTAAAAAGATTCACGTCATACTTAATTTGATTTTTCACTTCCAGAAATTCATAAAAATCTCCCTTTCCCAAATTCTCCCTTATTTCCTAGTTGGTTTTTTTTACTCAAGAACAATAAAAATAATAGTAATAAATTACAGTGCAATTTGTCGGAAATACCTGCAGGGCCCATGCCCCTTAATTACTACCTCACCCGCCCACTTTATTCTGTCTCTATCACCATTTAGGTTCCAGAACACTTCTTGGTGATTTGGTCAACATTTTGGCACATTCTCAAAGCATTAAATACACACTACCAAAAAGGAAATGCATAGCGTCGTACTTCCTCGCAGCATAATGTTTCCACTTTTTTTTTTTTTATCCTCATCAAGTCGACATACAGTACGTTTGTATTCAATGCTGAAGAAAAGAACTGCCAAATCTGTATCACAAGAAAGATCGATAACTACTAACTATTAATACACAATTTCAGTGTTATTTTCCCCCGTTAAAACAAGAACAACAAAAAAAAAAACATAATTTCTCAAGCGGGAGTTTAACAGTTTAATTTGGTGTGAGTAGTTTCACCTCACGTTTCCAATGTGCATGTTGTCTGCTTGGAGACAGACTGTGAGAGAAAGGGGCAGACATGGATAGAACTCACATGCACACTTTCATGGACGCTACCATAGCAACCCGGAGACCACACGCATTGCAACAACCTCCATTGAGGGTTTAGATTGGTTGAGGGGCAGTTCTATGGGCGTATGTGAAGCCCTCTGTGACATGCTTGCGTGTAAAAAGGGCTGTACAAATTGATTTGATTTGAACCTCCATCAGAACGACCTTGTGTTGAGGAGCTTCCGTTCATCAGAAGGGAAGACCCGATTGAAGACAAAGTGTTTTTGACAACGTGACCAGCATATGATCCCACAATACACACATTTTAGAGAGAAAAAGGTCAAAGTTCACTCCACTTAAGGCGGAGCTTGAGGGGTGTGTGAAATGTTTTGACAGAACAGCCACATCAGGAACCTCCAAAACACCCTCCTCCTGTTCTTTACTGAGGTATTGTCTGATAGAACATCACTAGATAGCTGACACCGTTCTCTGCCTCATTAAATCAGTCATATTCAGATGAGAGGTGGAAAGAAGGAAAGTATTGATGGGGAATTCAAACCTCAGGGCTCTTCTGAACCGTCTGAGGGGTTAGGCTACAATCCGTGTGGTCATCGATCTGCTTCTGCGGTCTGCCGCGTCTTAACATACGGTTACTAACCACTTAGGCTACATCACACTTGGGTCTTCCGTCTGAAACAAGTTAGGATACGCTTGATTTACCTTCAGACGAATTTGTTGGTTTTATAGTCCTGGCTGATCGAAATCAAGCGCACCCCAACTGTTCTGGAAACAGCCTGACCCCGGTTTCAACCACACACAGAGGGAAGAAGGAATATACATAACAGAATCCGTCTACAAACAGTGTTCTCAGAAACAGCAGCAATTCAAAAAATAAAAATAAAATCAATGATGATAATATCAATAATAATAACAACAACAATAATGTCTAATGAAAAATTGAAGCTAGTTACGTGCCCGGCTTTGTGGTTGCTAGCCAGTTAGCAGGAGGGTCTTGGAAGACACGTCCTCGGACTAACAAGGACTCCAGGTTGCCGAGCGGGCGACGAGTGAGCGAGCGTGGACAACATCTGTGGCCTGTTCAAGCACAAGCATGCTGTTCTTCATCAAAAGAGCTTGAATTTGATCGAGAAGTCAGGTCTGCACCCCTTTTGACCAGCAAAAAATGACTGGAGTGCTGCAGCTCTCACACACACACACGGATCCATGAGGAGCACATTGTAATGCAGTGAGGAGAAGGATGGGCAGTCAGGAATGGACTGAGAGTGTGTGTGTGTTTGTGTGTGTACACTTAGATGTGTAGGGCATGTGTGTGACTGTGTGTGTGTGTGTGTGAGCACACTTGCATGTGTATGTCTGCAGTGTGAATGACTAGTTCCCTTTGAAGATGAGTTCAGCACACCGAGAGAAGTTAAGATTACGTAGCTAATAGTATAATTTTTGTTTTCTTCTTTTGTGTTTTTAAGACGGCTTCATAGCATAAGTCCAAAACCATTCAGATTTCATGCATTCCTGGATACCATTATGTGCATATATATGTTTTCTTTTAACCTTGTTGGATTTTTATCTTTACACAACTTAAGGGCCATTTTCTCACATGATCACTGAACCTTAAAACCACCATATTGGTTTTCAGAATTGGTCAATTCCATGTTTTTTTCAACATAATCAATAAGGATGATAGACAACCCAGTCAATCAATTTCAGCTATATGCTGTCATTAAACCAGCAGTCAGCTTGTCTGCTATCATATCAGTGCAACAACAGATGCTATACAAACAGATATTGTGACAGCGTTATTTTCCATACAGGAATGCGAGCAATTTTTCCAATGCCTACGTATCAACAGCAAAGAGAATAATAAATCTAATAAAAAAAGTAAAAACAAAAGTGAGGACCAAACAGAGAAGCGAAATGTTTCCCTTAACACCAGAGTCCTTCACATTTACAAGACGCATCAACCCCCTACGTCGACGAGGCTGTCAGCAAGACGCAGGGGAGGCCGGCAAAGATGGAGGAAGGGATGGAAGGAAGGAATGAAGGATGCATGGAAGGAGGGATGTCAAGTGAAATTGCTATCGATCTGTGCAATGATATGAAAGTCAATCCATGTTGTGAAAACGAGACCGTTTCCCTGCACATTCCTGTGACCCCTCGCGCCCCCCCTGGTGGACGTTAAGGGGAATTACACGTCACTTCCATGATCAGAGTCCTACTCTGCCTTTCAGTCGCACGATCTGAAGCGGAGGAAACAGCGCCCATATTAGGCTGTAGAGGACAGAGGTTCCTGACTCCAGTTCAGGTCCCTGGTCCCTATGGAGACAGTAGCGAGTGACTACGAACACGTTCTTTTCCAGCATGTTCAAGTTGTCTATCGTGGTCTGGCCCTGTTTGTCTACAGAATTAATGTCAGTCTGTCTGTGTGTGTGTCTGTGTGTGTGTCTGTGTGTGTGTCTGTGTGTCTGTCTGTCTGTCTGTGTCTGTCTGTGTGTGTGTCTGTCTGTCCATGAGAGGGCTGTTATGGTGGTGACACGTATTCCAAGCCTACCCTAGGACGTTGGCGCGAACAAACTGGTTTCCTGTAAAACGTTAATGTTTATACTAGACCTAGGTCGCCTAAAAATAACATTCACAGTGTTTGAACTCGAACCAAATAAAAACGTAAAAAAACAAAAAAACAACATGAAACGGCCGAGGATGAGAATGAAAACAAGGTGACAAACACATCACCATGGTTTGGGCTTGTGTTAGCTTGTTTGCGTCAGCTTGTTCGCGGCCCTGGTACGGCCCCCTTGTCACCTGGAACCGTGTGTGGAACAAGCTAGTGGAACCAGAGTTGCTGCGTGCATGGTGAGAAGCCAGTAGGGGGCAGCAGGGAGGTCGTTATAGATGCTTGTCCTTGGTGACTCCATTCTGCACGTGTTTCCTGTGTGAGGGGGGGGGGGGGGGAGGGAGGGGGGAGGGAAAGAGAAAGAGATTGTCCCTCGTCAAGGTGTTGAGCGATTACCGTGTAGTATCAGATACAGAACGAATGTTCAAGGCCAGGCGATAACAGGGAGGTCACATGGGCCAACTCATCACACCAACGCATATCTGCTCACTGGAGCGCCTTCCATCTTATCTGTTTATCAGGGATAGTTACCCAACACTGGGAGCATCTGTGTGTGTGTGTGTGTGTGTGTGTGAGGCTGGTCTGACAGCACGTAGGTCAGTGAAGAGGATCAGAGCAGCCGTGTGCTGATCAAGCATATCTGAGATTATAGTGACATGTGGAGAGGGGAAGGAGTTCCTTGTGTGTGTGTGTGTGTGTGTGTGTAGGATTAGAGCGGCCTAACAGACGTAAAGGCACTGATACTTTTTTCACTGCACCTACGCAGGCACACACACACTCACACACAGATGACAGGTCCATGCTGGTCCTAGATAACTAGGGAATATGATGAGGCAGTCTCAACAGAGGGAGTACCAGGTTTGTGTGTGTGTGTGGGGGTTAGGGTGTGTGTGTGTGTGGGTTAGGGTGTGTGTGTGTGTGTGTGGGGGTTAGGGTGTGTGTGTGTGTGGGGGTTAGGGTGTGTGTGTGTGTGTGTATGTGTGGGTTAGGGTGTGTGTGTGTGGGTTAGGGTGTGTGTGTGCGTGGGTTAGGGTGTGGCATCTCCTCACCCCTGGGCGGAGATGCGATGTCCTGCACCGTCATCCTCGGCCCCGTTGAGCATGGCAGAGGCCCTGGCGGCGATGGCGGCCGCCCGCTGGGCGCTCTCCTCGTCCTCGTACTCCCTCACGTCGTTCACCTCCGTCATCTGGCCTGTCAGCACCTTCACCACGAACAGCACGATGTACTGCACACACACATCATAAACACCACACACGCACACACAAACAGGGGGTAGAAGGTGATCGGTCTCAGACGGTTTGTGACATAGATCAGCTTAACAATCGACTGCGATGAACACCCATCTTTGCGTTGAAATTAAAACCTCGAATTAACCTCGTTATTTAATCGGGCGATGCAAAAGGATGTGATGGAGGCCCATAAATAAGACCGGCGGGGGTGGGAGGGGGGGCGAGGGGGGGGGGCGAGGCGGGGGGCGAGGCGGGGGGGACTCACCAGGAACCAGTACACGTTCATTAGCAGCAGAGAGAGGAGGAGGCAGTTAAAGAAGAAGTAGAAGGGAATGTTGGGCACGGACTGCAGGCTGTGGACGCAGGTGGCGTAGAGAACCTTGAGGGGGAACCAGTAGAGCCGGAACCAGAACCTGGAGGAGAACAGGGAGGAGGGGGGGTTAGTGCTCGTATGGTTAGGATTAAAGTCCCTCATGTCGACCACCAGTCTCTGTGTATGTGTGGCGCGGGCGCATGCTAGTTTGCGTGTGAATTTGTGTGCTGACTTGCAGGGATGTGTGTGTGTGTGTGTGTGTGTGTTTCCTCCAGGTTCACAAGGACTCTTATGGAGAGACTTGTTGCTCTTGTTGGTTAGTTATGCCGGATTTAAACTTTTGTACTCGTTGTGAAATATTTTACTGTTGATTGTTCTTCTACCGGTACACTCTTGCACTTTTTGGGTTTCATGTTGTTTAATCGTACTTGTTTAACTGCAGGCTTTTATGGTTCTTCCCTTTGGAACTTATTTGATTTTTCACAGTGTGTGCTTCATGTTTTGGCTACCCACAATGTTTGGGGCTACCTCATTGTTATGATCAGTGACCTCTGCTCTTTTGTAAAGCTCTCTCTTGGAAGTCGCTTTGGATAAAAACGTCTGCTAAATGCATAAATGTAAATGTGTGTGTGTTTCCAGGTGTGTGTGTGTTTCCAGGTGTGTGTGTGTGTGTGTTTCCAGGTGTGTGTGTTTCCAGGTGTGTGTGTGTGTGTTTCCAGGTGTGTGTGTTTCCAGGTGTGTGTTTCCAGGTGTGCGTGTTTCCAAGTGTGTGTGAGTAGGGCCCCACCAGGTGATGCTGAAGCTGACTGAGCCCATGTTGGACAGGATGTCATGCACCAGGTAGTACCCTCCCCCCCGCGTCTTGAAGTACACATTCAGCTTGGTGAACTCCAGCTGGATGTCGTTGATGTCATGGAGGAACAGGACCAGCACGCCCACGTTGTGGTATCTGGGGAAGGGAAAACATACACACACACACACCTTCTCAGAACGTCCTGTGGTTCCTGGTGGTATTTGCCGTACGTGGGGATCGGTTTTTGGTGGAACCCTGCAGTGTGGGGCCACAGAGCAGAGAACACCCAGGTGTGTCTGTGGAAGGACACCGCATCGCACGCGGTCGTTCGTTTTAGACCACGTCCCCTCCCGCACGAGGGCTAACACTGAGAGGAAGAGCGTTCTGCACACACACAGACACACACACAACCCCCACACACACACAGACACACACAGACAACCCTCACACACACGACCCTCACACACATGACCCTCCCACACACACACACACACACACACACAGGTGTGGTGACAATGCGTGAGGTAAAGCGGTGAGGATGGAGCGGCGAGAGCGGTGAGGAGGGAGGGGAGGGAGGGAGGGGGGTCTACCTGAAGGCATAGGAGAAGGTGATGAGGGCCAGGGTGATGACGTGGTGGACCACCATGACGGTGGAGTCTTTCCTCCAGGCGTCCATGTAGACGGTGGCGTAGATGGAGTGGCCGTAGAAGCTGCCCTGGATGAGGTAGGCGATGGCGATGTCCACCGGCACTGTCATACCACTCTTCCAGTCTGCCAGGGGAGAGACACGAGGGTTAGGGCTGGAGTCACACACACACCAGGCCTCTCAGTCACACACACACACACACACACACACACACGGGTCTCAGTCTGCAGACCTGGCCTAGCTTAGTATAGCCTAGCTAGTCAGGGGAGGAGAGGAGAGCAGAGTGTCAGGTTGTAGATGGCAGACAAGAAGTCAGGTCAAAAGTATTTCAGGCACCTCTGCAACAGAGGGACAGAGGGACAGACAGACAGACACAGACAGACAGACAGACAGACAGACAGACAGACACAGACAGACAGACAGACAGACAGACAGACAGACAGACTGATGAGACAGACAGACTGATGAGACAGACAGACAGACAGACAGACAGACAGACAGACAGACAGACAGACAGACAGACAGACAGACAGACAGATAGACACAGAAAGACAGATGAGACAGACAGGTGGACGGAAACTTTCTCTCAGGGAGTTTGGGCGACTTGCGCTCCCCAGGGATGGAGTTACACAGGGTTATGTTTATTGATCAGACGTTTCCATCATTAAAGATTGAGAGGTACAATCCTCTGCTGCAACGGAAGGGAGATGAGAGTACTGAAGGAATCTGAGCCCTCTCTCTCCTCTCTTACTCGCCCCTCTCTCTCCCTTCTTTCCTCTCTCTCTCCTCTCTCACTCGCCCCTCTCTCTCCCTTCTTTCCTCTCTCTCTCCTCTCTCACTCGCCCCTCTCTCTTCTCCCACTCAACCCCTCTCCCCCCCTCTCGAGCCTGTCCCCCCTCTCCTCTTACTTTTCTCTCACTCACCCTCTTTCTATCTCCTGTCTTCCCATCCTCTCTCCTATCAATATACCACTTCCCTCCCCCTCTCTCCCTCCCCCTCTCTCCCTCCCCCTCTCCTCCAATATATATGAGTGCCTCTCTCTCTCTCTTTCTCTCTCTCTCTCTCTCTCTCTCTCTCTCTCTCTCTCTCTCTCTCTCTCTCTCTCTGTCTCTGTCTCTCTCTCTCTCTCTCTCTCTCTCTCTCTCTCTCCTGGCTCTTCCCCCTCCCCCTCCAGCTCAGGCCTGAGAGGTGGTGAAACTCTCACACGACCACTGATGGTCTATTAGGGGCTATTATCAGCTGCAATAAGGGAGATGGAGATGGACACAAAGCAAAGAGCTGACACACCTCCCCATGAGACGGGCTGTGCAGGGCGCACAGCAGAGCGATGGCCAACCACAGACCATCTGAGGTCAATTAGGGATGAAAGGCTGTCAGTTTGTCCGTTTATATAGTGTGAAAAGATCGAGGCGTAGGGCGGGGGAGGGGGGACGGGGCGGGGACGGGGGACGGGGGACGGCGTGAAAAGGACAGGGCACGTTCAGTCGTGTGCCAGCTCATTGTCAAGCTGGCCTCTTCTGTTCAACCAATCATGCAAATATCAACATATAAAACACAAATAAGTCATTTGAATAGGAGTAATAAAAGTCATTGGGTTTAGAGGCTGCGGTCAGGACATTAGAAGGAGGACGAGTCTCAATACTCTACAGTAGTTTCCTCCCCTCTCCTCCTCCTCCTCTTCTTAGTGAAAGAAGAAGAAACTGTTTCGACACTCCTCCTACCCAGTCTGTCACACTCCCGGTAGGAAAAACAGGGCAAAGTGCATTCTGTAACTATTGAGACACACCCGCTGGTTGCTGGTCAGAGTTGCTGTGCATGTGGGTGCAGCACGCCCAACCCAGCTCCTCCTGACCACAGACAGTCCAGATGCAGTCTGTCAGTCTGAGATCCAAGTGATTTGCATTTGGACTCAAACAAATACCTGTGCCTTCTGCCACACTAGGGAATCAGACTTTCTGTGAGAGAGACAGACCAGGCTAGACAGACCAGGCTAGACAGACCAGGCTAGACAGACGAAGGCAGGATGTGAATCTCTGTCAAGGAGAGGTGATGAAACTGA
>NC_140376.1:2065000-2137500 GCF_054491055.1 Hypomesus nipponensis | reverse complement strand
GTTGCCCACTCAATGCATCGCACGGATCCACCAGTCATTGGCCTACTTGGAAGAATACCCAATACACTTAGCATTATTTAGGATGATTACAAAGAAATTACATCATATATGTTTCATTTCTTACGTTAAACTTCCGAAGTCCGTAAGAACACATTTCAGAAGACGCGTCAGAAAATCGGCACCCTGAGTGTGAATACAGATCACGAGGAGCAGTATAAAACCTCAGTCAGTGTTTCTAGGCTACAAAAGGTATTAGAGCAATTTATACATATTTAAGCTGTGACATGTGAAATCATATGAGATGCTGGCGATGTCAGAAGGCCGGTTGGTACTGGAAGTAGGCCGGTATTTTGGACCATCCCAACCCCGTCAGCCCACCGGGGATTCTCCCGGTATCCCCGATGGCCAGTCCGCCCTTGGCTAGGAGAGTCAAGGATTGGTCAAGTTAGCTAATTCAATGTTAGGTTTAGCTAGCAGGGAGTATCAGGGTTAGGGAGAACTTGCTCCTGTAGAAGGTTCAAGATCTGGGAGAGCTAGGAGGGTCGATGTTAGATCTTGTTATCTAGGGTCAAGGTTAGGGCTAGCTAGCTACTAGCTAGCTACTACGATTTCTACTGTAGAAGGGTCAAGGTTAGGGCTAGCTAGTGATGGGGTTATTTTTGAATGCTGTGTGTGTGTGGTCATGCATGCATGCATGCATGAAGAACCAGGTTTCTGGACAGTATTGAACCCGGTAATGATGGCTGTAGTGTGTTGACACAGCAAGCCTGGGTCACCGCCATAAGACCCTTTCAAACTTCCCCTTCCCCCAGCTCCTGGGTCCAGAGCGAGAGGCAATGCATGACTTGTCCCAGAGCAGGAAGTGAAAACTGCAACAGCAGACACTTCTCTCTCTAACACACAGAGCGACAAACCCTAAACACACTCGTAAATATTCGAAAGTAACAGCTCCCTCTGCAAGCTGGCCTTTGTTAAAGCCCTTGTGTCGGTCAGAATCAGAATCGAATCTAACACGTGCACCAAACTCTGGTCAGGGTGGGGTATTTACATACAGTGCATTGTACACTAACTTCATAACATCTACACTCAAATGAACACCTACATGTGACAAAGTCCAGCTGTTAGGGAGTCAGGTGGCTGAATGGTGAGGGAATCGGGCTGGTAATCTGAAGGTCGCCAGTTCGATTCTCGGCCATGCCAAATTGTGTCCTTGGGCAAGGCACTTCACCCTACTTGCCTCGGGGGGAATGTCCCTGTACTTGCTGTAAGTCGCTCTGGATAAGAGCGTCTGCTAAAATGACTAAATGTAAAATGTAAAATGTTAGCGGTCGGTGCTGTGGGTCTGAGGCTATTGCTTCCTGCAACTACTGTGGATATCGTAATATATGACCATTTATTACTCCCTCCTGTTGCATTTTGTGTAAATGTGTGAACCCCGTGACTGCATTCCCACATCGTTTCCTTGTTCTTTCTACAGAAGACCGCAGAGTTCTTCTCAGGGAACATCCTGTGTGCACATGAGAACAGCAGAGGAACATTCTCACTTAGAACCGCTTTGTGTGACAGACAGACACAGAACGTATCATCTGACTGGACATTAAAAGAGAGGACAGGCCAGGCCAGACCAAGCTAGACCAGGCCAGACCAAGCTAGACCAGGCCAGGCCACACCAAGCTAGACCAGGCCAAACCAAGCTAGACCAGGCCAGGCCAGACCAAGCTAGACCAGGCCAGACCGAGCTAGTCCAGGCCAGGCCAGACCAAGCTAGTCCAGGCCAGGCCAGGCTGGTCAGACAGATGGACGGATTCTTGAGTCCTATGTTGACAAATAGCTGTAAACTGATCTGAGTCTTGAATGTTTACAGACTACAGATCTAATTCTCAATTTGAACCAAAAACAAATATATATCCAGCTCAGTCCAGCTGCACTGTTTGAAACCTTACCTGCGGGCACACACACACACGCCCACACACACAATCTGGTATGCTCTTTTACCAACAGAACAGTCTGATGCATACGCTCTGATGCTTTGTTTCCTGACAGGTTCAATATTTAAAGAGCACTTTTGTATAAGTGTTTTAATTAGTGAGGGCTGCGCGTATTGTGTTCCTTCTTATGTTATACAGGGTGCTCACACTGACACACTACAGAAGTGGATGGTGATCCATTCTTCTCTGGTGAAAGGCTAGAGATGCACACTCACCTGACCCTCTGTGTGAAGCATTACAGCCAGCGTGTGGCACAGCAAACACCCTCACAGAAACCACTGTTGAAGGAACACAGGTACGTTTCCATGCATGCGATCTGGCCTTGATATCTCTCTGTTCAGGACAGCCGAAACCACCAGAATCCTCCAATGCAGTCTGCCTCTGCTCTGGCCTCCACATGTGGCCATTAGTCTACCCACCCTGGCCACATAAAACACACACACACACACACACACACACACACAGGCCTGCTGGAGCTGGGTTGTGTGTCCCTCCTACCCCCACCCCACCCACCCCAACAGCAGAGCAGCTGGCTGTGAGGAACACAGCAGGGGGAACAGAGGTTAGAGATGGGGCCCCTTGGTGTGTCTGTGATCCGGCCAGGGAGGCCGATCTCTCTGAGCAGCTTCAGGCAGGACACCCTTCCTGTCCTGTCCTACAGCACGGAGCTGAAACTGATCTTAGAGAAAAAGAGGAAAGAGAGAGAGGGAGGGAGAGAGAGAGAGAGAGAGAGAGAGAGAGAGGGAGAGAGAGAGAGGGGGGGAGAGAGAGAGAGAGAGAGAGAGAGAGGGAGGGAGGGAGGGAGAGGGAGAGGGAGAGGGAGAGGGAGAGGGAGAGGGAGAGGGAGAGGGAGAGGGAGAGGGAGAGGGAGAGGGAGAGGGAGAGGGAAAAGACGAGAGAGAGGGAGATAGAGAGAGAGAGAGAGAGAGAGAGAGGGAGAGGGAGAAAGGACGAGAGAGAGGGAGAAAGGACGAGAGAGAGGGAGCCATTGAGGGATTGATAGCGATATCTGTCCAAAAGTGTGCAATGTAAGGGATATGGGCAAGAGGTAGTCGTGCTATTCCAAGAATGCCAAACGCGGACCTGGAAACGCTGATACGTCTGATTGATGCCGATTAGGTGTTCCCTCCTGTTTCCTATCAGAGCCGGCACATGCCAGGGTCCGGATGCTTCTGAGATGGTTCCAGAGTTTTGTGCTGTGGTTGCACATGTATGGAAACATACATCTAAGTAGATCTCACACACTCATTGATTTACTCATCAGGCTGCCTCACGTGGGTCACAGTGATCAGAAGATTCACAACGACCCATCGTTGTCCTGCGACAACTTAACCCAAAAACAAATAAAAAGCTTTTTTTTCTTTCTCTACCTTCACGCTGTGGGGGGTCTGAAACAACTCGACAGTTAAAAGAAAATACTTCACTTTATTTTTGTATGGGGTTAAGCTGTCGCAACACGTGGGGGGGGGGGGGGGGGGGGTGGCGGGGTCACAATGCCTGAAGGGTCATAATGACCAGAAGATAACACAAAGGTTAACCAGGAGGTACATATGCTGTAGTTCTACCTCAACCGCCCACCTATCAATGTCAACAGTCTGTGTGGCTCCTATCTGCTACATGTTTAGTAGCTTAGTAACTTTGAGGGGTAATATTCTCCGACAGAAACGTTTGCTGTGGTGAAGGGTTTCCATTGCCGTTCTTTTAACAGTTACCTTAAACCTGGTATCACATCGAATCTGACCTACAGCATGACACATACATACTCCAGTTCTCTCGTCTGCTTGTTTGTCTCTATCTTACACACACACACACACACACACACACACACACACACACAGATAAAGAGAGAGAGGATCCCTTAGGAATAATGGATTTCTTCCTCGTGTCTTGAGGTAGCTTTCACCTGACATAAGTACTTGGTCTAAACAGCTACCCATCTGTTGAGTCGAATACAATTAATTGTATGCGCGTGTGTGTGTGTGGGGGGGGGGTCACTTTTCGAGTGGTGGTGGTGACTGTGGGTGGAGTTGTGGGACCTACGTTTAATCTAATTTTTTATACTATGACTATCTTATTTCAGTATTACTATACTGTATTTGAAGCATGTGGCATTGATAATGGCTCCGGACCATCATAGAGGCCGCATTAATGCGTGAGTGTTCGAATAACGGGCCTCTATAATTAGAAAACGAGATCGACGCTGCTGCACCTTCAATAACATAATATGTTTATAATGGATGAGTAGAGTCCAGCTGGTTTGAGAAAGGAATGTATGTGCGTATGGGCTACCGTAAGCGAGCAACCTACCTTGAACAGACATTCTGTCAGTCCCCGTCGAATCTGCGTCCACATAACGGCGCATAAGAAGAACAGGCCAATTTCGGTCCACGTAATATATGCGTTATCCAGGAGTGTATTTTTAGAGAGCTCCAGTCCGCACGTGTTACAGTCTCTAAACGCACCGTACATAACGGTAGAAGCTTTCGTGATGAAGTCCACATAGCCAGGCATGGGCTCCACTTCTACGGCCCCGTCGCTCATGCTGTCATCCCTGGTACGACTATCCATTGTGGGGGAGAACGGAGAACGGCTGGAAAACTGATCCCAATTAGGACAGAGACAGCGGATTCTCCTTACGCGAAGCTACAGAGCAAACTGGCTAGCCTAAAAACTCTAGAAAAACTGTAAGCGGCTTAACCTCTCAAGTAGCCTAATTCTTTGTTTTCTAATTTAAGACACGGGCCCATGTCGCATACTGTACAAGACAGCCTTATGACTGAGAGTAAGGCCTTCAAAAATCAAACCAAATATTTCTGCTGAACTGCAAAACGTATTGATCTAATGGCCAATAACAAATGCGGTATTGAAATTAATCTGGTCCATGAAAATTGACTTAGATTTGGTTAATTCCCCTTCACAAAGCCGATGGATAGCTAAGCTACCTCATCATCAGTGCTAGCAAGATCATTAGCCGCCGAGCTAAATCAAATGTACAAAATACAGGGTCGATCAGCATTTAGACGTCCAGATATCAACCACGCAGGTTTTAATTAAAAATGTGATATCTCAAAAATTACTATCGTATCACATTAGTCAAAATGATATGTATAGCTTCCGCCCTATTCAAATTATGAAGTGACAATAAGTGCCATAAAGAACAGTGGCAAGTATGCGTTTCTTTCTGACGTTAAATTCTGTATGGTCTCATCTCCGCTATTCGCCTTATATAACATATTGTCGTCATTTCATTATTCAGAATACCAGATCTATATAGAATACCAAACGAGCCACACTGGAATACTTATATTAATGAAAAATAGACCGTAACGCCGACAAAAATCAAGAATGTATCCTAAATTATCTGCTTCCTCTCGTTGCGCGGCTGTCGCTGTGCTGGCCAACGTGCCAGGCAGCGTTTTGACAAGACCGTCTGAAAAAATTCGCGCTGCTTCAATGGGAATCAATGTAGAACATGACTCCTTACGGCACTTGAAGGCTATTCGCTAACAGTTCTTTAAAGATTGTAAGCGTATGTCGTTTTTTTTCCCTTTCGTGTTTCGCGCACCGTCTCAGAATACCTTCTCTAATTTCAACTTTGCGCTTAACGAAGAAAAGGCAACGGCGGCGTGACGTAATTATGGCCCGCTATCTTCTTCAACAGCGAAGCAAGGATTAAAACATGCCTGAGTTCATTTAAAGCGGCAGTAAACTATGTTTCATCCGATCGGACAAAGGGGTGGTCCGATATTGCTGGAGGAAAAGGGGTGTGATCAGAGACACGGCCTGCTTGCTTGGGTACATTTCCATGTGCTTCACAGAAATGGAGGCAGACTGGCAACGACAATTTTAGCAATCTTGCAAAACGTGGAATACTAGTACCTTGAAAATGTACAAATTCATAACTTCCTCTCTCTTGTCGCTTTCACAAACCCTGAGTGATGTTCCTCAAATAATAAAAACCTAACAAGTTACCAATAAACCCCACAACGTTTCCTCTTGCACTGTGTCTAACAGACTTAGGCTGTACTTGAGAACACTTATTGCTTAAATTAATGTCATCAAGTAATTCAGGATGTGAGTTTCTATAGCAACATTATAGATAACCTAGTTGACATTATTGCCTACATCATATAAAGCCACACTGTTCCGGATGAAATAAAACATTTATTACCCACACAAAAGGAATGCTTTGGAGATACGGGTAGGTATTTGCAATGAAAGAAATGCAAATGTTCCAAACATCAAAAAGGGGCTCTCAAAATAGATACCTTCTCATGTTGTTGCTCTGGTCTGGTTGTAAAAAAATTTTTAAAAAGAATTTTGGATCAGTTTAATAGTAACTGAGGCAGATGGTTTGACCAGATTGATCAAATAAAGACAGTTGTATTCTATACATGTATTCCATTCATTTAAATTCCATAATTCACGATACAATAATCAAAGTGACAGAGAAAATGTCTGTGTTGCGTACAGGTATCTAAACATTTTCTAGGAAATCTCATGCTGTTGCTGTAGGTGCATATTGTATGGCCAGTCTGTCAAAGTCATTCTCCTGGGGAATGAGAGAAGATGACACCAGTTAGATGATATAATGTTTACCTGCTCCACACTCAAACAGACTGACTTTGCAATACAACTGGATTACGTATCTTGTTTGTTTACGCACTACGCGTTGACACGTAGTTACAGGTTACCTCAATTGATTGGATCCAATCCACGAACAAAGTGCCACCAATCGGAGAGTTGAATTCACTTTAGGTCACTGAATGCTGGAAGCAAGATGAAAAGGGGCAGAGCCAGAGGCCTCAACTCACCTTGGTGAAGTATTCTTTGAGGAAGGGGTGGGACCTGTGGGCATCTTTCAGCTGAGACAGATACCGATTGGTTACCTTCAAGCAGACAAACAGAGAGGTGGGATTTGGGGAAACTTTGAGTATGTGGCACAGCATGAATAAACATTGTCATAGCAACACAATACAGGACTGAACATTACAATATAATTCACGTGTTGGATGAATAATTTTTTTAATATATTTTTTATATTTATATATATATTTTTTTAAAGGGTTAGGGTTTCCAAAAAACATGGATCTTCAAATACTATATTATTAAAGATAATGGCTGGCACATCAAATGGTAGACCGATTTTTGTGTGTTTTTTTTCACACACCACTCCACTATAATAGGACAATAGGGGGAAATGAAAAGAAACTGTTACTTAAGTTCAATGACATTGGAAAGCTCTATGATTTAGATCAGTGGTTCTCAACCCTGTCCTCAGGGACCCCCTGTCCTGCATGTTTGAGATGTTTCCCTGCTCCAACACACCTGATTCAAATAAAAGGGTCATTATCTAGCTCTGTAGAAGCCTGTTAACAAACATGTATTTGAATCAGGTGTGTTGGAGCAGGGAAACATAAAACGAGTAGGACAGGGGGTCCCTGAGGACAGGGTTGAGAACCACTGATTTAGATCAATTTGATTCATCAAAATAATGTAAATAGTCTAAAACAAAGTTCTTGGTCATCGTCGATAATATCTTCAAACTCATTTTTAAGAAATCCATTTGAGGATGATTATGAGAACTCTATTGATTATTTACTCTATATCTGGATCGGGAGATGATAAGTCAGGCTTTATCTTACGAACTTTGTATTTTTCCGCAGTTCTGCTAAGTGGCTGGGTTTGCTGATACCCGAGTCAAAGACAATCACGTCAGCAGAAAGAATAAAATGGCTCCTGATGTCGTCTGATGATGTCTGCCAAGCAAGCCACAGGTGTCGGAACCAGAGGAGCTCCTTTGTGGGTCCAGCCACTCACCTCTGGGGCCTTTCCCAGGTGCTGTGTCAGCACGATCAGGTTGATTAAAGTCTCTGGGTGCCCGCTGTCCTGGAGACCCGAAAGACACACACACACAAAGCAAACAAAAAAAGGATGAGTTAGCACGTCTGTTAACAAAGTTGTCCATGTTTACACAAGCCTGTTGTGTTCGGAACACCTGTTCAGAGGGTGAAACATAAGACTTCAGTGTTTTTTCTTTTCTTTTTTAAACCGATGATCAGTGTACTGTGACATCCAGTAAGATCAAACAGGACAACACGTTTCTTTTTTTGCCTACTGAAGCGAGTCGCCGGGGTAAAAGGACTTCAGTGTATTTGGCTCCATCTACTGTTCGGTTCCAAGAGCACAACTAAAGCAAGATGGTGTATCTGAGGTACTGTATCTGCATGATACTATGCTAACCTTGTCCAGGACTGACAGTTTAGCGTACTCCAACTAGTGTACCACCACTGTGTATACGAGGCACCTACTTGCTAGCGTGCTAACCTTGGCCAGCGCCGGTAAGTTACCATACTCCAACTAGTGTACCACCACTGTGTATACGAGGCAGCTACTTGCAAGCGTGCTAATGCTAGCGTACTAATGCTAGCGTGCTAATGCTAACCTTGTCTAGGGCCTCCTGCAGCACGCCCTCTGCCTCCTCCCACTTGTTCTGGGCCATGTAGCAGGCAGCCTGGCCGTTGAGCAGCAGCAGCGTGGCCGAATACTTGTCTGACATCTCCTGGAAAATGTAGTAGGCATCCTGCAGCTTGTCTCCCCCCTGGGCAGGGAGAGAGGGAGGGAGAGAGAGGGAGGGGGGGGGGAAGGAGAGGGGGGGGGGGAGAGAAGGGGGCGAATGCCAGAAGACAAATGGGGGAACAATAGAGGAGAATTTGGCAAAGATAAAAAGGTATCCATTGGACCTGTTTCAAAACAACCACTGAACGGGTTAGGGGAAGTTCTGTGTTTCAAGGTTGTTTGTCATCCAGGCTTACCACAGAGATGTTCACCCAGGCAGTGGCCAGCTGGGTCAGAGTGGCGTCTTCATCCTGTTCCTGCATTTTCTTCAGCTCCTTCCTGTCAACGTCAAACCACAACCACAACAACATCAACAAACATCAACAAACCACAAAAACAGGTAGAACACATTCTTGTTGATACAGACGATGATATTCACATGTTGCTAAAGGAACCCGGTACCTTGCCAAGTCAACTCGGTCCAGACTGAGCAGAATCTGAATGGTCATCGCCATGCTGCGAACAGACAAGTTGTTTACCGACTTATATAGCTGGATTTGTGTTTCTGTATTACTACCTCTGTCTATTACAACTGGCAGCATTATCCAACTTTTGAGCTGAATTATGATATATGTTTAATATATTATATAGTATAGTATCATTCATAATAAGATGCTAACAGAAGATCAAATTATTTGATGGAAGAAAAAGGCACTAGGTGAAGAGGTTTGTGGTTGTCCTCACCACTCCAGACTCTCTCCCTGGTGAAGGGTCCTGAGAGCAGCGTCGGAGTTCATTTCGTGGTAGTAGATAGACGCAGCCATCAGGAGGAAAGTGGTGTTGGCTGCGTCTACGCTCTTTGCCATCTTCTGATCCAGGTCTGCTACAATGGCATCCCTGGAAGGCCAGTGGCGATAGACACATGAGACACCAACACTATACAGGGCTGTCGGTCTCAACTATTCTTCTGCAAAGTCTTTTTGGGATTCTTTTTTTTTTTTTTCTCTGTTTTCTAAGTAGTGGCTGTAGCTCTGTTTTTTGACATCAATTCTAGGCAATTGAGGATTAAAGCCAGACAATAGTAGTAGAATACTCATAGAGCCAAGAGTGTTTTTTTTAGACACTGGAATTATCACAATTAAGGTTGCAGGAATGATATCTGACCTTTTGCTTTCGTTGGCACGGTAATCTGCAAACATCTTGACAGCCTGAAGTTCAGCTGCAGAGCTAGACTTGATGTCATCCAGAACTACTCCATACTTCCTCTGAAAACAGGCATACTAGTTAGACCGTTTGACAAAGGATTTCACAGATCCAGCATGGTGCAGTAATCAGATGGCATTGATGATAACGATGGTAGAAATATTGCTACTGTATCTTTTTAATCCTGAGGAAATCTTCTGTGGCTTATACAGCGGGTATGTGTCATGTATGTTGAAGATATCAAAAACACTAGACATATTCAGCAAAACATGCATAAGGATCATGACTATAATCTGTATATCAAAGACATCGGTGTCTACTTCGTACTTGGGCTATGTAGGCTCTGTACAGGAACATGTCTCTCTCGACCTCCTTTTCTGGTGAAGATGGCTGTAGAGAGAAAAATAACGGTACAATCTCGATTAAACATTCAGTGTATTATTATACTCGAACTGACTGGCTAGCGTTAGCTTGATGACGTTGGCAAGCCAGTTAAACAGCTTGGAGTGTATTGTGGTTAATGATTTGAAATGCTGCCAACAACGACAAAAGCCATCGACTGAAATTTTAGTTTACCTTGACTTTCTGTGCCTCGTTAATGCATTGTTGATAACTTCCAATATAATAGGCATTTTTCACATCGAAAAGCTCATCAACATCTCCCTGTTGTGCCGCCATGTTGATTTGTGTGACTTCCTGGACACGTAGCAGCAGTGACTTCTCCGACACGGACGTATTTACGTGGGTTTATGGGACATGTAGTCCATGCAGTTCGTTTCATAAAACGGTCGTTTGTGATTAGATAATTATAATCTATTTTACTGAATTGACTAGAGTTAGAGGGAATTGAGTGAGTCTATGCTAACATTTGTGTTGCACTACAAAGATCTTGAGAAGGCAAAGTGGAACAAGAACTCACAGCGCCCAATTTGCAAAATTACACCAAAATACGCAAGAGGGCACACTAGCACAGTATTAATTTACAACCTATTACAGGACTACGGGTGATAGAAATATAACGGTGAGATTTAAATAGCTGGTTGATGCTGCCATGAGTGACATAAATTACATTGTGTATTACACCATATAATTTAAACATACATTACTGTCATTTATTTATACATTTACTATACTATATACTATATATGTACTATTACACTGTGGTCTGTTCATTGCGTACTTTGTGCATTTATGTTGTATGTTGATTGTACAAGACACACGTGAATAAATCACAATTACCCTTAAACTTTACCTCCGGAATTCCGCTTCTATTCATTCACAGACCAGAAAGCACAAAAACATCCTGTGTAAAAACCTATTTAGAAATGTCTGGTTTTACAATCTGTGTGTGTTTGAGTGTTTCCCATAGAGGTTTGTAAGGGGCCATATTGTTTAAATTTCGGATGAAGCTTCTCAACCCAACAAATGTAAATATTTTTGTTTTATTAAGGCAAGTTATACTTGGTTTTCTATTGATAACTATTGTGTGGCATTAAACACATTTCCATAGTTCCTGCTCATTGTTCTCTTGTACCGTTTCCTTTGTGAAATTCTCAGCCTTGGATTTGGAATTTAGTTGGGGATAATTACTGGAAACCGTAAGGAGGCAGGGCATGTTGAGCCAAACGGCACATTCTCCGTGCATGATTGGTTCGGTTTGCCCACAGCAGGCTCTTCCATTGGTCAAACAAAACATCAATCTGGAGCATTCGAAGTCTTACAACTTCGAAACTTTTTTGCGTTGCGAAAGGGTCAAATTACAAACTCCTGGCTGTAACCGATCTCAACAGACAGAGAGAAGAAAACACTTTTCAATTATTTACAAACTTGTACCTGAGACAAAGAACAGTTGCATGGTGGACAGTTGAAAAAGCGTTTCTCGAGTGAAGACGGATATCTGGGAGAAAATGTTGTGAGCGTAACTATGCCACGGAATGCCATAATGAAGACGAGATTTTACCAGGAGTGAATTGCCAATTGTATCAAGACTGCCTCAGTGAACCACTCACGCCTTGCATCCGGTTTGAATTGAACGAAAGGTAAATTCAGTTCTTGGCACTTGATGGTAAAGATGTGGACAAAGGTTTTACTAACACAATGTCAACTAGAGTAGCCTACATTGAAAACTTGGGGAACTCATGGAGGCTAGTTAACGTGAGTGGTTGCAGTCAAAAGTGGTGTGCCATTTAAGAAGAAAATGTATATGCAGTTATAGGTCTACAACATTCAATAATCTGTTGTATCGTGAAAAGGCGCGTCATCCCATTTAGTTTGGGATCTCATGTTCCTTGTTTTGTCTGCTCTGAACAAGCTACTTTAGCTTTGATTGACAGCTGTCAGCCAGGTGACATGACAGATGCAAATCCCGGGCATGTTGAAGTTAATCCCTGACGTTCACAATGGATTAATACAATCTATCTGAAATAGCCCACATTTCAAACTTTCTCTTGGTAAGAAGTTGGACAGGCGTATAAAGTATTCATTCACACAAAAAAAGATCAAAATGCTAACCACGTTCAGCCACAGGTTGTTTACATAGTCCTTAAGTAACCCCTGAACAAGCCATGTTGTATGATGAACAGAACCTTCTTTGTGTAGCTTTCTATAGGTAGGCCTGTGAAACCATGTAGTCATTATCTCCTGGAACATTTATCACATTCATCAAAGCCATGTTGTCACGTAAATCATGGCTCTAAACAAGAGCTGCACCTTTTAGCGCTACCAGGCTGTATCTGGGATGAAGTGATTTATCGCTGCTTCTGCCAGTGTTTGTCTCGCCACACTGCCACCCTCGCTGGACTAGCTGTGGAACACTACCAAGTCGGTCAGTCACAGCTGTGGTTGCGGTCGACCAGCTCATGCGTCCATAAATGTTGGTTTGACCACTCTAGAGCCAGACTGTATTTACACTCTGTACGCTCAGTCAAGGATGCTAAGTGCGATAGTCATGGTTGCCTGCTCGTTTCTCAGAAGCAGCAGCGGTGTAAAGTGTCAGGCTTGACTGAATCCATGGTGACAAACAGACAGACAGTAACTTATTTACGAGACGCTCTCCAAGGTATTTTACCAGATTTACTGGATGGCAAAGTTCAATTGGCCAGTGCAGGGAGCCAGGCCCTGTGGTTGTCTAGGAGACGTACAACAGTCTTGAGAAATGCCATTCTCCAAAGGAAGAGTTGGAGAGGATAGTTTTGTACACAAGACTTCAATATGGAGTGTACTGATAGAAACGCAAAAACTATCATTCTCTCTGTCTTTTTGAGAGTGACGGTGTCAGTCTGGGTGTGTAAATCAAACACTGATAAATACATGCTTGAAAACCCACGAACAGAACAAAACAAAAACATACAATACAATCAAACATACAGATCAAGGAACACTATCAGTAAAAGCTATTCTACGTTTTAGTCAGACTTTTAAACTGGGCTTACCATTAGCTCACTGTTCTCCTTTGCCCACTTCCTGTTCTGGTTCACCTGACCGTTACATCACATCCTCTTGTAGAATCATCCTTTTAGTAGGGCCTGACCGCATGTTCCCAGCTGCGGGGCGGGGTCAGTGAGTCTGTGAAGCAGTCAGGAGCTTCATCATGGCACTAGCTTCCCATCTCATCCAGACCCCAGGTGGTATTCTTAAGTGTTGGGGCGTTGATTGGATCAGCCGAAGTCCACCTTTTCCTGGTCGGCGAGACGGAAACATCATGGATCATTTAAATTGAAATGGAATGGTCTTTAGTTAGACAAAAGGGTGTAGTCCAACACAAACCTTTGAGTGTGTGTGTGTTTTCACCTGTGTGATTGTTTGACCTGTTGCATCACGGCAGACCCACCACCTCAGCCTGCTCTATTTTTTGCCAAATTGCTGATATGAATTATTAATCTGCAATCCATTTTATGCTGGAACGTTAATTATTAATGTAACAGCAGGCTTCAGCAGATCTGAGAAGACTGTAAAAAAGGCGTGTGTGTGTGTGTGTGCGTGTGGGGACTGACTGTCACCCCCCCCCCCCCCCCCCCCCAGGGCACACTGCACCCCTGATAGACAGTGTGGGAAGATGAGAGAGTGTATCACAAAACACACTACACACCACACACACACGCATCCAGTGCACACACACACATACACACGTACACACACACACATACGTGCACACACTTATAAATACAGAGCTGAGCCCTTCTCTACTATTACATAATAGCTTTGAGTGAAGTGGAGAGGAGTGGACAAGGGAGGGAAGAGAAGAGGACAGGAAAGAGGGTGGGGAGGGGGAGAAAGGGGGGAGAGGGGGGGGGGTTCGCACAGCAAAACTTGATGAAAGATGAAATTTGCGCTACCGAGCAACGCTCGTTAGCTGTTTGATCCTGCAGAGCTGGTGCAGTCGGTGATCATCAGCCCATTCTCGACACAAAGCACGGATGCACCTTACGTAACCATGGAGATTGTCTTTTGTTTCTCCTCGAGATCTCTGGAAGTCTTGACTTCCTGTCTGCGCCTCGTCTTGGCTGATCTGTGATGAGGATACCTCCTCTTCGACTTCTGCATGAATAAAGATTTTTTGTCAGAAAACGCATAATCAAACCATATCAAGAAGCAACACCATTATTCAACCAGTAACACCTGTTATGGAGGTGGCTGCTTTTCAACCCAGCGCCCTACAGCTTCTCTGAGCATTGTAGCCGAGTGGTCTGTCTGGTTCAGAGACTGTGAGACAGAGTGGAGCAAGGGTTCAATTCGTACTCATTTTAAAATGAAATTTTCCCTTTAATTCATCATGACCGAAACTCCAGTAATTACGCTCTGTATGTTTACGAAAGACCAACTGACATTTGCTGTTAAACTTGCTTATGCTCACTTCAATCCACTATGCACGCATCACTTCCGCATATAGTATAACCCAGGTCAACAACTTCCAGTAGGGAGCAGTTTTGTTCGTTTTCAAATAAAAAATGCCGTTTTGTATCTAGGAGTTCGGGTTGTTTCCCCAAAATGACAATCAACGATGTTCATAGGAGGAGTCTATGATGCTGCCTTTAAGCAAGAGGGAAAAGGGGTTCAAATTGAACGTTTTGAGTAACATAACAATTACGAAGGTAAGATTTATCCAACTCCCACAGTTAGCTAAAGTAGCTATCTAAGATTTGAGCAGTGGAGCTAGCTAACCATTTTTAGCTACATTATATACTCATTTATCTGTCAGCTAGCTTGCTAGTCCTTAATGTTAAAAAACTGAGAAAGGCATGTTATATTACATTATCCACAGGGAACAAATGGGTAATGTAACATGCCTTTCAAGAGAAATCTGTAAACGGGAGAGATCTCCGTGAGGGCGACCTGTTATCCGCCGATGAAAAAAAAGCGAGTGCGATCAGTTTGTAGGATTAATAAGAGAGCAATAGGGTGAACATAACCTGTTCTGGTTATTAAAAGTCAAGTTTTTTTTTTACTTCACCGCAATTTTCTAGATCTGGCCTGGCTGTGGTAGTTGCGCAGGTTACATCTCTACAATGTGTGCTTACTGTGGCGCTGATGGGGCTTGGTCTTCTTTGATCGCTTAAATAATTAACCGTGAAAGCGAACAGTTTGGCTCCGGTGGTGTTAAACGTGTGATACGCGTGAATTAAGTGAACCGATGTGTTTGGAGACCACTAAAATATTTGTTTTCTGCATGTGGGCCACAAAGTATGAGAGGTCGGGACAGGCTGCACTCGTTTGTTCAGGCTGAACGCGAGGTTGTTGATGTCCTAACCGGTGTTTAACGTTACTCCAGCCAATTACTCTGAGCTCTTGGCAGCAGCGACAGCAACTTCCTGGGTGTGTAGTCGCTTTCTTACAAGCTAGGTTGAATATCAAACCTTGGACACAGGCCAGCCCATCCCCTCAGATAACCACCACTGATGGGGGGGGGGGGGGGTTTGGTGGTGGTAGTTATGGTGACACGTGTTTGGCGTCGACACACAATAGCATTGTTTCTGCTACATCGCCTATTAAAGCTGTGCCAATGTAAACAAGTGGAGCCGGCCTTGGCCAATCATTGGGCTTGCTGAACCACTGGCTTTAAATCTGACCCTAACCACACACTTCACTTAGTTACTTGACAGGAATCCTGGGTAGAAAAGCTTGTCATCGTTCGAGGCAACTTTACCAGTCCCTTTACCTGTCCCTCACTTTTCATGCCAGGGGGAAAGACGGAGGGAGGGAGGGGGGGGGGAGAGAGGGGGAGGGAGGGGGGAGGGAGGAGAGAGGGAGGGAGGGAGGGTGGGTGAATGGGGAACAAACGAGGGTGTCTCCATCTGTGATTACGTTGTGTCATTCTTTGGCTTTGACTGAAACTACAGAGAACCTCTTGGGTATCCATCCCATCTGCTTTGGAAGTGTTTGGATTCACCACTATGCGAGGGAAACAAAAACTTCTCTCTGTCTCTCCCTCTTTCTCTCTGTCTCTCTCAGTCTCTCTCTCTGTCTCTCTCTCTCCCCCTCGCTGTCTCTCTCTATATCCTGAGGTGTTATTTTCCCGGATGACAGCCTAGATCTGACAGGAGAGAAATTTAATGAGCCCTCTGAAACCCACTCAGAGGTTGTCTTTCACTGTAATGCACTGATGACGTAGTCTGTCTGTCTGTCTGTCTGTCTGTCTGTCTGTCTGTCTCTCTGTCTGTCTCTCTCTCTCTCTCTGTCTCTGTCTCTGTCTCTCTGTCTCTGTCTCTCTCTCTCTCTCTGTCTCTCTCATTGCAGGTAGTCAGACAGGAGAAGAGGAGACTGTGTCGTTCCTGTCCTGCTGGTCTCCTCGAAAAATAGTTTTCAAACCTTTTAGAAGCGTTTTATAATAAATGTTAAAAAAAAAAAGTCATCAAGTACTCATCAATGCTGCAAACCTATTTTAGAAAAACAAAATATTTTGTCAACCTTTCAAACTTCTCACTCCGTCTGTCTCTCTGTCCTTCTGATGAGGCAGATTGGTATTCTTGGAGAGCCAGAGAGGCCGGAGACAAATGAAAAGGGCGAAAGTCACACGTCGAGACGAGGCGTTGGGAATGTGCGAGGAGGAGGACGGCTCCTGTATAGTCTCAGCAGGCGGCCATATTGAGTCAGTCACATTAATGACCCCTCTCAGCCTCTCCCTTCCTGTACGCAGGCCCCAAACCAGCCCCCGTCCCTCACGCACTGCGCAAATAACACTCACACTCTGCTTTCATGTGGGAAGGAAATCATGTCTTGAAAGCTATATTTATAAATTGAATGCGACGCACCGGTGGCAAATGGCAATTAACGTTCCACTAAGGCTAGTCTGGATTAGATAACTGTCTGACTTTTAACATCCGCAGACTGAGAGTTGTCAAGGGCAGAGAACCAGAGATGCATTTAGTCAGAAGGAATATGTAATACTCCACCTGTTGTTGTTGTTGTTGTTGTTGTTGTAGGGGTTGTGTGTGCGTGTGCAGTGGTGGCAGCTGGCTCATCAAGCAGAGGAGATAGAGAAGATGTTGGAGAACACAGCCCTGTGACCCACTGTTTATAAGCTGCTGCTATGGGTCCAGAACCTCGTCTCTAGGCTTTGGCAGGCAACACACGCACACACTGACCAGCTTGTTGGCTCCTCTCCCTTTAAGTCACATGCACTCCAGCACCTGTCAACCACACACACACACACCTTGCCAACTATAGAGACACACACACACACACACACTCTGTTCTAAAAGTGGATTAGGCTGAGGCAACTCTACAGTATTGCCTGTTTTACATAACTGTGTGTAGTGATTCGCATCTCTCCTCACTGCTGCCCAGGCTGACAGTCTTTCTAAGTGGTGCTCTGCCGGCACATCCATATCCTATTCATCTACGACGTTACAGTGTTTCAGTGTTCTTTCCTCACCCCCTGGTATATGAAGGTCTAGACGACCATGCTTAGAAGACGTGTCTGCTTCCAGATGACTTCCAGAAGTCCTCATTCCAGACAAAACATCTGTTGTTTGTTTTCGTTCCGTCTCCGCCTGTATGTCTGACGACTAGCGAATGTTTGTATCGTTATATATGTTTTTTAATTGTTGTTTCTTTTGCTTTGTTTCTCGCCCTCCCTCGATTTCCTCCTCTTACTTCCCCCACTACGCCAATCATTCCTTTTCCATCCTATCTCATCCTTCCTCCCCCACCACCTCCCTCCACCACCACCTCCCTTCCTCCTTCCCCCCCACCACCTCCTCCCCCTCCCCCCAACTCCCCCACCTCCCTCCCCCCTCCCCCACCACCTTGCCCCCCCCCTCCCCCCCTCCTTCACCCCCTCCCCCCCCCCTCCCTCCCCCCTCCCCCACCACCTCCCTCCCCCCTCCCCCACCACCTCCCTCCTCCCCCACTCCCCCCCTCCCCCCCCCCCTCCCTCCCCCAGAGCTCACCATGGACTCCTTCAGTACCAAGAGTCTGGCTCTGCAGGCGCAGAAGAAGCTCATGAGCAAGATGGCTTCCAAAAGCATGGCCAGCCTGTTCATCGACGACACCTCCAGCGAGGTTCTGGACGAGCTGTACCGGGTCACCAAGGAGTACACGCGCAACCGCAAGGAGGCGCAGAAGGTCATCAAGAACCTGATCAAGATGGTGGTCAAGCTGGGCGTGCTGTACCGCAACAACCAGTTCAACGGAGAGGAGCTGCTGTTAGTGGAGAGCTTCAGGTTGGTCCACAGTTTGTTGGTGAAGAACGAGGGGATGGATGCAGTGATGGATGGATGGTTGAAAGAAGGATAGAAGCTGGTATAAAAAGCTAAGCGTAGCAAAGGATAAGGGGATAGATGGATGGATGGATAGATACACAAATAATGGAGAGGCTAGTGTGGAGGGAAAACACAAAATTATACAAAGACTAAATACCTTGCTGACTAACTAGTTTACTAACAGATTGTTGCACCAACCAATAGATGAACGAGCTGCTAAATAAAGATTGTAGCAGATCAAACAGTGATGCATCAAGGGAAATCGGATAGGAAAATGTATTCATACATACATTGTCTAATATAAGCAACCCACACCTAGCACTCATCATGCTAATGTACGCACATGGTACCCTGGTACACATCTACACGGCGTTCTCTTAACACAGGGTATTCCATTCCATATATGTTATAATTGTATTCCCCGGCAAACCACCTCGGCAGATTCTACTCCCAGCTCCGTAACATGTGGATGTGAATCCTCCAGTAGCAATCCTGTTCTGTGTCCATGCATGTGCACATGCTGACATGAACATTCTGACTAAATAAGTGATCGATTACATGGGTCTTTCACATCAAATAACTGATTCTTTTTTTCATATCAAAGAACAAGGATAGATCATTAACTTTAATTAAACCTCTTCACTGGCACTGGTAGGTACAGTTGTGGACCGAGAGATAAAAGGTTGGATGGATTTATAAAACTTGATTGATGTTTGACTGAACCTCCCTATAGGAGGACCAGCAACAACCCTCTGCTACGTATGCTAAAGAACAAGAGTCCTAAAACATCTTCATGTATGCCTAACAACACCCTCAGTCTTGAATCCGTTCAGTGGTTTCCTAACTTTCGTCTTTTCCTCCGTAGGAAGAAGGTCCATACTCTAGCCATGACAGCTGTCAGCTTTCACCAGATCGAGTTCACCTTCGACCGGCGGGTCATGAGCGCCATCTTGAACGACTGCCGCGAGCTGCTTCACAAGGCCATCAACCGTCACCTGACGACCAAGAGCCACTCCCGGGTCAACCACGTCTTCAACCACTTTGCCGACTGTGACTTCCTGGCAGCGCTGTACGGGCCGTCCGAGGTGTACCGAGCCCACCTGGAGAGGATCTGCGACGGAGTCAACAAGATGCTGGACGAAGGCAACCTCTGACCCCCACCCACCACCCCTGTCCTTTTGACCCTGTGACCTTTTCAAATCCCCCCGAAACCCTATCTCTGACCCCTGTTGTGACCTCGACTTTGCCGCGTCCGGCCCGGTTAGTGACATGTGACACGTCAACCATCTTCCACGGCTCCCGTCCAAACCCGTTTCGTTTGCAGCAGGAAGAGAGAGATGTGCAGGCAAAGTGTTTGAGGACTCTTTACTGGTTGTGTTTGATTTCGTTGTTTGCCTGTCAGACCTTACTGTACACTGAAGGATGCTCCTAGCTAGTCAATCCAAAGCCTCTTTCACGCCTGTCTTTATAATGCGATGGAAAGCCTGAGGTTGTAAAATGCATGTTGGTTTAGTTGAAATTCTATGCAGTCAACCAACAGCGATTTAACACAAGGGCTATGAAGTCTCTTTGCTTTTTCAGATCAACTGCTCTAAGTTCCACTACGGAAAAGATCTAAGATGATTCAGAGACCCACGAGGTTTGGAGGTAAAAGGAAAGGAACATGGTGGTTTTGACAACTTTGACATCCCGACTGGAATCCGGAACTGGATTTGAGTTTGAGGAGTTGTGACCAAACCCAAAAAGCACAGTTGAGAATTACTATACCAGGATATTGTGATATAACAACCGATTTTCTTTTCTTTTTTTATAATCCAAAGCTTAACAGTTGCACTTTCCAACATCACTCCTCCAGTCTCTATTGTTGACGCCACACACACCCAAGTGATATAACAGAAGCGTAAAGAAGCAAGTCTGAAACTCTTAAATTCTAATCTCTGTCTCAACATTATGCTAAGAAAGTGTTTGTGTTTTGGGTCAGTGCACTTATAAACCTCGATTGGTTTCATAATCATTCATTAACAGCCGTAAGCCAGCCTGCCACACCAAAGAGGCGTAAATACACAGGAAGTAGATTGTTTTGAGGATTGTGATTGGAGCTGTGTTGACTCAGCTCCCGGGCTAACCTCATCATGCTAATGCTTACCTCATCTGAGCCAAAGGTAAACAAACCGAAGAAGAAGACTTCTGCTACTGATCCACAAAACGAGGAACAAACAATACTGTACACACACAGCTGGTTTTGACGAACATGTATTATGTTTTTGATCTGTTTACCCTGAATGTGAAATCAGTAGACACACATTGTGGAAGGTAAAATAAATAAATAATGTTGTTTTTTTTAGAAGGACAGTTTACCATGAAGCATATAGCTGTAACACTCCATAATACTGTAAAACCCCTTTTTATATGGTCATTTCTTACAAAGACTCACGATGTATGTCTTCACCCCTACATCCATTTACATGCACTTTTTTTATTTTATTTTTTTGCATTGTATCGCCTTTTGTTATTATTATTTTTTTAACCCAAAAGATTGTGCTCTGGGCTAAATAAAATGTGCCTCAAGTATCTGTGTGCTGTTCCAGATCTGTAGAGGCAGAGTAGGGGAGGCGTTTGTGGTTCAGGTACTTTAGTCCTGAAACTCACAGCCGGTCATCTTGAAGCAAGCACAGGGTTTTGCAGATTAGACCAGAGGAAACTGAAGGACCTGATTGGCCACTCCACAAGAGTACCCCCCCCCCCTCCCCCCCATCTCACCAACTCCACAACACAGATAGTTAAGCATTCCAGCCCCCAATGAAAGGCGATTGAGATCTCGGCTTGAATCAAGTCCTTTTTTCAGGATTAAAGATGGTCTCTCTCTCTCTATCTCCCAGTTCAATGAAGAGTAGAATAGATTGTTCTAGTGAACTCCCACCTCAGTGCATAATGGATGTTCTCCCTTTTATTTGTGTGTTTGTGTGTGGCTGAGCGTATCTGGGAGATAGGGTGATTGTTCCATTTAGTATTCTGTCTGCATGCCCTATCTGAGATGGCTGCATGTATAGACTGACTGACAGTCTGAGACTAAGAGCGCTGTTTTCCTCCTGCATCTACACGATTGTGTCACTCTCTCTATGCTTCCTGACAACGAACAGTTCGCTTCTGCAGCTCTGCAGAAAAAGGAGTGGAGTGTTTTGCAATCAGGAAAATATCTTCCAAAGAGATTATGAGGAAAAAACGAGTCTGCACTTGGCGATGATGATGATGATAATAACGAGGATGATCGCGATGATTGTTGTGACTTCTTACTTCACATTTCCGTTCTGTGATGATCTAGTTTCAGTATGTATATTTTTTTACGTTTTGATGGTCATTTCAATCTCTGTGGCGTTTGGTGGATAAAAGTAAAAGGTCTGGGGCTTTAATGGTATGAATCCCATACGTTGATTAAGCCAGGACTAGTATCCAATCAATAGGTATTGTCTAAGAAAAGGGGTTATTAGGTCTAAACTAGGCCTAAACCATGTCTAGACTAGGCCTAAACCATGTCTACTAGGCCTAAACCATGTCTAGACTAGGCCTCAACCATGTCTAGACTAGGCCCAAACCATGTCTAGACTAGGCCTAAACCATGTCAAGACTAGGCCTAGTCTGTGACTGTTTAGATGTTGTAGCTCCCAGACTCACTGTGTCTCGGGGTACTGTCTCTATCTCAGATCCCTGACCTGGTTCAGACCCACACTGAGGGGTAGCAGTGTGAACTGCAACACAATACGTTTATACATTTTTTATCACTGCAGCTGAAAATGAATGCAGATGGTTATGTTGTGTGTGTTATATATATATACATACTCTGTTTGATTGTGAGGTATATTTTGTATTTTTCACTATACTCTTAATGTTCAGCACACATGATGTATATGTTTCCTCTGTACTAGATATACATACCAAATGTCTCACTGTATTCAACAAATAAATACAAATACTCTTTTTATTAATTAAGAATGTGAAGTGTTTTAATCAAGCCACGTTTGTGTGAAAAATGTAATGTTCTAGATTTTTTTTTGAGGGGGTGGTCTGTAATCAACATAACTGAGTAGCTGAAAGCATTAGCTGTCACTAATGACCTGAAGTCAGATTAGGGATTTCTCTAAGAAAGGACGTGTTGTACAAGTATTTCCACCCCATGCAGGGTGGCAGCTGCCTGTAGTCGTGGGTAATCTGTAAGTCTGACCTGAATTCAGACAGGGAACTCAACCTCCACCCTCCCCCGCCCCCCCTCCCCAGCACACAGCCAGAAACATAACTTCCTATCCGAATGAAACACTTCTGTTTCCCCCCTGGTTTAATCTTGTAGAGTCCATTCAGGGGACGAGGCCTGTGTATGAAAGGGCAGGACATGGAACATTCCACAAATCATGTTTCCTCTCCATAGTTCTTCCCTGATGTCTTAAAGATACCGTGCATAGCAAACTGTTTCCTACCAGCACGCAGAAGACCGCTAAATATATTCTAAATGTCAGTATATAAAAAAAAAGCTTCTGGGTTTTGATCAGTTATACATGTCAATGTCAATCAAAGATGATATATTCCACCCAGACATCCCTTCAGAAGCACTGAGTGAAAAAGGTTTAAATGACTTGACAGGGTTGCGTTCCTAAGTGACCAGCCGTTATCAAATAGCGATGATCACTGTGGACAGAAGACAAAAAAAAAAACGTGCTGAGTTGAGTTAAGAGCACGTCTGTCACAGCACCGGCATCCGAACATGACTCCCACAATGCCCCTTGCTTATTCCTCCGACCGCCATGCTCCGAAATTCTCCCTCTGAAAACGAAACTGCCATTCACGTCTCGACGATCAAAGGGGATATTCATGTGAATGCTAACACATTTTAGATGCAGAGCATGCTTCCATCGAGGCATAATTATCATTTTTACATAATGTAACGAGGACAAAGGATCTGTCCCGCATTTTTAAAAGGGAAGCTGAGTCGAGCACTTCTGTTAAGCCTCTCATTAGGCTGTCTATTCCAGCTCGGTCACAACATGTATCTCATGTCTATATCTCTCTTTCTCTCTCTTTGTATCTATATTTCTCTTCCTCCCTTTCTCTCTTCCTGCCTCTCTCCCTCTCTCTTCCTGTCTCTCTCTCTTCCTCTCTTCCTCTCTCTCTCTCTCTCTCTATTCCTCTCTCTCTCTTTTTCCCAGACAGTTTTCATTTAGAACTTGTTCCATCTGATCCAGACAGTCTTGTAATATGCCCGTAACTTCTCCCCTTTTGGCATGAAATGCAGCGACAGGCCTCAAAGGTGTGCTCTGCTCTTTGAGTTTGCTGGATTTGCAACAGTCTCAATTCCGACATAACCATTTTCTGTTGTAACTTTTATGTACAGGGAGTTGAAACTAAAGGCTAAATGTACCAAGTTTTTGACACTTTCTTGACACGTTGCCTGCAATATTTCGTACAATGAAAAGGTTAGCTTCATGTGGTGTTCTATAAGCCAACTCTAGGCTTTTCCCACTTATCTTCCAGCTGCGTTTCATGCAGCCTTGTTGACATTCCTCACAAAGCAAATCTCCCAGGTTTAGATTCGAGAAAGAAAAAAAATGCTGTTATATATTTGCTTGTCTTTTGCAGTCACCCGGTGTGCGTTGGCTGACATTGTCTCTCATCCTGCTAGCTTTCAAGGGTCTCCCGTCTGGTAGGTTACACCATGACAGTTACCTGGGACTTGGAACTCTTTCAAAGACTCTTTTCTGTTCTCTCTCTCTCTCTCTCTCTCTCTCTCTCTCTCTCTCTCTCTCTCTCTCTCTGTCTCTCTCTCTCTCTCTCTCTCTCTCTCTCTCTCTCTCTCTCTCTCTCTCTCTCTCTCTCTCTCTCTCTCTCTCTCTCTCTGTCTCTGTCTCTGTCTCTGTCTCTGTCTCTCTCTCTCTCTCTCTCTCTCTCTCTCTCTCTCTCTCTCTCTCTCTCTCTCTCTCTCTCTGTCTCTGTCTCTCTCTCTCTCTCTCTCTCTCTCTCTCTCTCTCTCTCTCTCTCTCTCTCTCTCTCTCAAAGTGATTCCTTAGAGTGCTCCTGCCTGGCTCGGTCGTACAGGATGAAAGGAAGAAAGGGGTGGAATAGAAGAATATCCAGAATAGAGAAGTGGAGCTGAAATCAACAGTACAAGCTGATGGCATCTTGACACAGGAGGAGGACACCCCTGGATGTGGATGTGTTTGTGAACACCCCTGGATGTGGATGTGTTTGGGAACACCCCTGGATGTGGATGTGTTTGGGAACACCCCTGGATGTGGATGTGTTTGGGAACACCCCCGGATGAAGTTCAGCCTCTCCTGCCCTGAAAACCAGAAGTCCTCCCCGAGCCTACAGCCTACACGTGCTTGTTGGGTCCGCAGGTATATATTTGGGTCGTAACATGTAGATGTTACGCGGATGGTTGGTATTGCCCCCACCTCAACAGTATTACACGTGGATTCTGGGGACAAAGTGAGAGAAAAGGCCTTGTCCCTTTTCAGAGCCACAATGAAAAGAAAATGACTTCATTTTGTTTTCGTCCTCACAATGTGTCCCTCAAGTCATTTCTGTGCTGTTGAAAAAATACAACATACAATGGTCCCGACTACCCCCCTCCTACAGACATGATTACAGCGTTGTCCGAACCCCTTTAAGGTGCTACCAGTCTCCCGTGGACAATTCACACTGTGCCTGAAAGCCATTTGGACACAAACATGTGGGGTCAGACATGTTGAAAGCACTGCATCTCCACTAAAACCTTCCAAAGGGGCGCTGTGTGGTGTGACGTGTGTTCAAAACTTTGGGGACCATGTTGCCTGTCACGGTTGCGGTTCCAAGCACTTGCGGTTACCTAGTTTTGAACATGTTGTCAAATAAAACCAGGTGGTTGTGGTGAACTCTGGAATTTGGTTCCAGAGTTCACACCACACAGTTCTACTAAAAACACACACACACAGTACACTGTATACTTATGGGTGTTACAGTCGACGTTCGGATCTGTGCCTGGCTGGTATTAGGCCAGGTACTTATTAATCAGCGAAAGTTTGAATCAAGGCAGCTTTGTGTGTTTCAACCACTGCCATTATTTATGGAACTCCACCTGCGGGTGGCTGATTAGTCCTGAGCTAAGAGTTTTAATCAGAGGCATATGACTCAAAAGTCCAGTGTGGACAATAAAACTTTGAATTCCATGGAAACCAGGTGTGTGTGTGTGTGTGAGGGGGGGGGGGGGAGGGGAAGGAGAAGAGAGGTACCATCTGGGATGAACTACAGTTTGAGGTGTGTTTGTTTGTTCACATGATGCCTGCTCTGGAGCTCCACAGAGGGATGGAGAGGGCGGGGAAGTGCTCAATGGAAAAAAAGATGCACTAAGCACTGGAACACAGCTGGTGTGTGTGTGTGTGTGTGTGTGAATACGCCAGGCTGAAACACAGTTGGCATGATGCTCTGTTGCTCCAGGAACGTGCCTGTGGTCCACACTAGGGGTCATCATCTGGCTCCCACACCCCACCTGAGAGCACCTCCTCCTGGGACTGGAGGAGGATAGTCTTCCCTGGTCTTCCTGGAAGTCATCACAATCTGTCCCCCTTCTGTTCCCATTATTGAACGTTCATCTTTTTTCAGCGTCAAGTTTTACCCCGGAGGAAACGGATGGTAAAAATATCTCCTGTCATTGTCCCGTTAATGCGTCAACTGTCTTGTAGTCTGTCGATTCTATTCAGCCTGTTTTGGAGCCGTATCAAAGGGAGGAGACATTGTGCTGACTAAGGGATGAGCGCGGGGCGGGAGGGGGGCGGGTGGGGGGCGGGAGGGGGGCGGGAGGGAGCTGGCAGACACACTGCTGTTACATGTGACAGAGGCAGCAGAGAGGTAACGTTATGGAGGCATCAGAGGCACGCTGACAGGCAGCCTTCGAGGCAGTGTGAGAGGCAGACTGACAGGCAGCCTTAGAGGCAGACTGACAGGCAGCATTAGAGGCAGACTGACAGGCAGCATTAGAGGCAGACTGACAGGCAGCATTAGAGGCAGTGTGAGAGGCAGACTGACAGACGGCCTGAGAGGCAATGAGAGAGGCAGCATTAGAGGCAGCACCAGCCAGAAGAGAGGAAACACACCTTAGAGGCATCTCTTGGCTTGTCACTGAAACTAATCCACAGTGTTGCAAAGCCCAAAAAAAGGAGGTGGGGAGAAGGTTGATTTGAATGAGGCCGAAAATAGCAGCTGCCACCGCATAATTGGAACAAATAGAAGTCAGAGAAGCAGAAAATAACACGAAACAACAAGGAGTAATGTGACTGAGGCACACTGAAGTTAGCAGACTGTGACAAGCTGGTGTGCTGGGGAGAGAGTGGGTGGTGGAGGGGGGAGGAGGGGAGGGGGAGGGGGAGTAAAGACTTTTACCTGGACATTCTTTCCCACACTGTAAAACCTGTGTTCCTTAGTTCTGCTGTGGACTGTAGGAGGCATTGTGACCCCCTCCCCCTACCCCCCACCCCACCTCCCTCTGCCCATCCTACCTCTCAAGCCTTCTGGAATCCCAAGCTGTGTTTAATAGTGGAGAGCTGAGCCCGCGCAGGAGTAATCAGATGGTAGCCGGCGCTCCAGACTCACGTGGAGCGAGCTGTCTAGCAGGGATTAAAACACTGGCATCCTGATTGAAGTTCTGCTGGTCGCCCCTGGAGCCGGCTAAAGAGAAGAGGGGGGGGGGCTGGGGGCTGGAAGAGAGGAGGAGGAGGGGAGGGGGGACAGAGAGAGTGGGAAACAGACCGAGAGGGAGGTATAGCTCTGAGAAAGAGTGGGAGGAAGAAAGAGCGAGAAGGGGAGGCAGCGCAGTGCGGGAGGGGTGGTGAGGGAGAGCGGGGGAGAGAGAGAGAGAGAGAGAGAGGGAGAGGGAGGGAGGGAGGGAGGGAGAGGGAGGAGAGAGAGAGAGACGAAGCGTGCCTCAGACCCAGAGTCAGAGACGCAGGGAGCGAGAGAGGGACAGAGGCGGACAGCAAAGGCCCTCGAAAGCACAGAGGCTAGTCTGGCAAGCGGAACAGGGAGCTGCGACGGTACAAGAGATCAGAGCGGAGCAGGAGGGAGGACTGGTGAGGGAGGGGGAAACGCACACCATTACAAACAGGGCTGGAACAGGAAGAGGAGAGGGCGCGGTGTGAGATGAGCGGGAGAAACTTTTGGAGAGAGGGAGAGAGAGCGGGAGAGAGAGCGTGGGAGAGCGAGAGAGAGGGAAAAGTCAATGAGAAAAACAGTCCGCTGGAGTGGTGAAGGCGCCAAGCTGGAGGACGGCAAGGCTCGTCTTCCTCCTCCTCTTCCTCCTCCTCCGAGGCTTCTGGGATTCCTCCATCATGTTCACAGCAGACAGACGAGCTCCAGGTGACCACAGAGGGGTGGCCCACCCAGGCAGCCCCCGCCTCCACCTCCGCCCCTGGTTCCACAACGGCCTGAAGACCCCCCACCTGGACCGGGAGAACGTGGGCATGAACGGAGCCTGCCAACAGGTCAAGACCGGCCTCACCTGCCTGGATCGGACACTGTCCAGGACCAGGGGGTTGGGCTTTGGGTTTCTGTCCAGGGATAAGGTGGACCTACCTGGCAGGACAGAAATCAAGAAGAAGGTGAGTAACGGACTGGGACTGGGTCTCAGTCCCGACAGGAAACTCCCCGAGGTCCTGGAGGATCTCCATGTGAGGCCTGAGAGCAGAAGAGGAAAGACAGAGGCCAGCCCTGCCAGGTGTAGCCAGCCCCCAGGACCAGAACCAGGACACGGAGCCGTACCAGTAAGGGTTCCTAGGCTAGGGCAAGGGCTGCGTCCAGGACAGGGGCAGAGGCACAGTCTGGGGCTAGCACCAGGAACAGCGCTGGAGTCGAGGCAGGGCCACAACAGCGACACCTCTGTCATGGACCGTTGCACAGACGTCTCCTTTGTTGGGAACCACCTCAACCCCCCCCGAACAGAACCCCCCCCCTCGGACAGGAAGCGGGACCTGGCACCCGTCGCCCCGACAGCCTGGTTCAAAGGTCAGACCAACTGTGGGGCTCCTGTGTGCGCTGAGGGCGAGGTGTGGGTGTGTGCCACAACACCCAGCCAGAAAGAGCTGCGTTCATCCCTCTGGGTGAGGTCATACTCACAAGGGGGAGGGGAGAACTGCATCAGGCCTGCTCTCAGTTCCTCCACCTCCGGCTCGGCCCTGGAGCAGGGGAGAGGTCCCCCAGCCCTGGAGCAGGGGAGAGGTCTCCCAGCCCTGGAGCAGGGGAGAGGTCCTCCAGCCCTGGGGGACCTGTGGAAGCAGAGAGAGCTGCAGGGGCCGTCCAGCTCTCTCCAGAGGCTCATCTTCTCCACAGAGGTCCCTCACAGAGACAATGGACCCCTCACGCCAAGGAGCCACAACAGCCAAGCCTCCTGGAGCCCCCGCTCAGAGCTCCTCCAGCCCAGGCCGGGCCGGCAGGACCAGCGGCCCAGGATGGAGGGCGGCCCCGGGGCTAGGAGATGCAGCAGGAGGGAGCTACGGCACCAGATTAGACGGGTCATGGACAGCCTGGAGAACGTTCTGGGAGGCCTAAAGGATGTTCACCAGGAGATGAAGGAGGTAAGGAGGTTTAACATTGGACTGTAAACCTGTAAAAACATCTCTCCCATCTCTCTCGAATTTCCTCTTTTGGTTCCAACTCTCTGTTCTCTCTCGTTCTTTTATCTTTCCGTTTCTCAAACAACTCTCGACTCTTTTTCACTCGCTTTTACTGCTCTGTTCCGTCTTGTGCTGTATGAGCTATAATATACGACCACTAACGTGCTGTGGTTGTGACTGTGGCTGTGGCATTATCATGCAAATTGCCACAATATTGCACCTACACACTGAATATGAATCCGTGTTGGAATATCACAGAGCGTCCATGTGTACACAGAGTAGACACCTGGGGGACGATTGACTTAATATTTCGAGGGAGGAGGACAACAAGGTGATTTCCCTGCTCCATTTACCTAATGCACTGGCTAACATGTTCAGTAGCCTAGGCTAGCCCCTGCTCTCTCTCTCTCTCTCCCTCTCTCCCTCTCTCCTCTCCCTCTCTCCCTCTCTCTCTCTCTCCCTCTCTCCTCTCCCTCTCTCCCTCTCTCTCTCTCTCTCTCCCTCTCTCTCTCCCTAACAGATGCGCTACGGGGGGCAGCTGGATCTAACGCTTTTAATCCATTTACGGCAAACGCGTCTCCGCCTTGTATTCTCATCCTGTAAAAGGGGGGGGGGGGGGTCGTGTGGTGCTGTGCTCCCCCGGGAGAGAGATCAGCTGTGGACCATCATCTGCAGCCAGGGACAGAGGAGGGGTTTTGGGGAGGGGGTTAGGGCTGGGTACTTCATCCCCACGTTTGTCTCATCGAGGGAACATCCCCTACTAAAAGACACTGTGTGGAAATCCCGCCAAAAACGGCGCGCTTCACGGCCAACTCATCTTTTCATTTGTGCTTCTGTAGCGAGCGTGGCTGTTAGGCTAGTACACGTGCCTAAGAGCGTCCAGCGTTTGATCTGGGGCCCATTTCATCTGAGGTCCACATATGAAATACAGGCCTGACATACCAGAGGGTACTGAGGTAAGATAACATGAAGGGACGCTGATCTGAAGATGAAACATGGAAACACGCAGTGGATCAGAGATGACAGAAGGATGAGGATTTGTTTCCCTCTTTCATCTACTATACTATTTCAGAGGTTTAGCCTGGCTCGGGTCTGAAAGACCGTGTCGAATACTAACAACAGACGGGTCTCATGCAACGCAAGTGATTGCGTGATTTGCGTCAGAAAGTCGTTCAATTAGCACTAACTTCAACTTCAGTTGCATATATTCCTCTGATCTTCACACAAACCAAACCAAGGAGGGAAAACAGTGACGCACACAAACAGACAAACTCCACATGCAGCAAGCTCCCCTGTGTGTTTATTAAAACTAATATTTCAGCCCCGGCAGGTATTATTCTCGTTTTTGGGAGCCTCGGCTTGAAACGCAGCGTTGACAAACGCATCAGGAGGAGTCAGACTTTTTTACTCTGACGGATGAGCTTGGATTTGAAACGCAGCGCTCATGTTCCCGCTCAGTGTATCTAGAGGAGTGCCCTCCTTGTCTCGAGCCCAAACGTCTCTCCACCTTGTACCCATCAACAGAAGAGGACAGCTTTGATGAACACAGGCTGGTGGGGCGAGATAGACACGACAATAACTCTGCCGGAAGCATTGTTTGACCAAAGACTGCTGGCTCAGAGACTGATCAGATTTCATCTCTGATTGCTCCAGCCCTCATTACATTGTGTCTGTGTGTGTGCGTGTTTAATCATGCGTGTCTGTGTGTGTTCTGTGTGTGTGTGTGTGCGTTTAACCGTGCTTGTGCGTATTCTAATCCCCGTCACAGGTGGTGCAGCAGATTGAGCATCTGACCTTGTCCATGGACCTGAGCGAGGAGGAGCCCTTCTCCAGCAGCCTGCCCAGTCCATCCAGCTCCAGCTCCAGCTCCAGCAGGGTGGCCATGGGCCCCGGTCACCACAGACACCCAGGCCTGGAGCCCACCCAGGGGGACATGGAGCCTCCCTCCAGCCCCGGGGGAGCTGGGCTTCCCCCGGTCTCCAGCCCGGCTGTTTCTCCCTGGGTCCTCCACAACCCCGGGTCCTCTCCCAGGAGAGGGGGGCGACCTCAGCCTCCTCTTCGCCCCTCTGCCCCCCAGCCTCCCAGCCCCACAGCCCCCCAGGATGAGAGCAGGGCTTCTGAGTTCTGTAACCTGACCAGGATAAACCACACCCTCTGCCGGGCCTCCTGTTCCCCACGGAGCAGCCCTGTTCGGCCCCCAACTCCTGGGCCCTCACCCCTCCGAGTCCAGATCTACCAGTCCCGCCCTCCCCCGAGCCCCAGCCTCAACCCTCCCCCCCGTAGAGGCTCACCTCTCCCCCCTCAGCCTCCCCTCTCTCCTGTCTCCCCTCTCTCCCTCCTCCCTCCTCTCTCCCCTCTCCCGCTCCAGCCCCTCGCTTCCCCTCCCCTCTCTCCCCTGCCCCAGCCCCCCACCCTCCGCCCATCTGTCTGTGTGGAGAATCACCTAGGGTCAACGCAGACCCCACACGGCGACCACCCATCTGCCAGGACCATCCCTCCAAGTCCCCTCCCTCCTCCCCCTCCCCCTCCCCCAGGTGGCTTCCACAAGGACCTTGACGCTCAGCCCGGCCGAGACAGGCTCCTGGGGATTGCCGGCTCCAGCCCAGCGAGCCGCACCCGGGACCTGGCTTCACCCCTTGATCCAGGCCCCGGCAGAGCTCCGGGCCCCAGGGGACGCAAGCCTCCTCCGTACCCACACGACGGTCACCAAGAGCGGGTTAGGAAGGGGAAGGAGCCCCGGAGGGAGGCTCCACCATACCCTGTGAAGAGACGGCTGCTCTCGACCACAGTGTGAGGGAGGAGAGGCGGGGTGTGTGGGGCGACAGAGCCGGGCAAGGCTGGGCGAGCCTCGGAGCAGAGGGTGTGAGACTGATTTAAGACTCGCCAAGTCGAGACACTGGACAAGTTTCCAAGGTGACGGAAGGTGTCTGAGGTGAGTCCATCTCCCCCCCCCCCCCACACACACACACCCGCCCCCCTCCCCCCTCAGTAGTTTGTCATGCTGTGTTAGACAGGAAGTAGGCAGAGATGGAGAGACGGTCGTTTGGAAAAACACGCAGCAGACAAAGGATTCGATCCTGGTCGTTCGGGTTGGTGACTCATCTCAAACAGGCGGATGTAGTCCACCTGGCTGCTAAATCACTTAAACCCTCACCGCATCCAGCCCATATTCTGACATGCTACAGCTTTCCCTTCGTCTCTCTCACAAATCCACACACGCTCTTGCCCTCTCTGAGTCCTTGACCCGCGGAGATGTCGGCTCAGACTCGTAAACATTTCGAAATGTTTGAAATCTGAAGACCAACCACCTCTAACAACGCACAGTAGGAAAACATTTCATAAATGCCCCGTCATGGTCAGACTGGAGCGGCCATATTGTACACAAGCCCTCTTCCTCTGATCTCCACAGGAACCTGGGAGCTTCAGTATTAGGGGTTATTAATGATTCAGGACTGGACCACAGTTGGTCGTCTGGCTAGGTCACCAGGGCTTGGATGCCTGTCAGAGATTAGAGGTGGGGTGGGGGGTGGGGCAAGCTGTTGTCATATCAGTGACCCTGTACTGGTCCCACTGCTGCCACCCTGACTGGCATGCATCTTCCTCTCTCTCTCTCTCTCTCTCTCTCTCTCTCTCTCTCTCTCTCTCCCTCTCTCTCTCCCTCTCTCTCTCCTCCGTCCACACGCTCGGGACATGTGAGACAGGGACAGAGTCAGATTCAAGGACAGAGTAAGACAGGGACAGAGTCAGACTCAAGGACAGAGTAAGACGGGGACAGAGTCAGACTCAAGGACAGAGTAAGACAGGGACAAAGTCTTAGACAGACATGAGTCAGACAAGGACATGGCAACAGTCCAGAAATGAAAAGATTTGACCATCACTGAATGATGAGTCACTTCCTGATGGGTCACATCCTGTCCAGCGTTATGAGAAAGTAGCAGGCTTTGGTTGCACGTACAACGTTTTACACTGTGTGCATTCCTACGCCCTCTTGTGGCCTTCCGATGTAACAGCAGAACAGGGCTTGGACCGAAAACATGGTTTTAATCAGGGATCACTGAAGACATGCCAATGTAATTTTCTGAGAGCGCTGGCAGAGAAGGTGGTTCCCTAATAGTGGCGTCACGTGTCTGCAGACGGTAAACTAGCCTGGAGAGACCAGCTGGGAGTCTTGGCGTGGTGTAGGCGTAGACGTGGTGAACACCGTTGGGCTCAGCTCACAACACGGAACCCTCGCCCAATCAATCGGCACTGCGGCTTCGAACGCTGTTCAGGGCAAATATTACGACGCTGCTAAAACGATGATCGGATTATGAATGCTCACAAGGTTTGAACGAGCGTCTGCGGTAATTTATTGACTCAAAACGGCATACGTTTCCATTTGACGGTCAACATTAATTTATTGAAATACCAGACAAGGATTATGAATCAGGCCCAACGGATATAGGAAAATTAAAACCGCCAAAAACTGAATGTACATCTTACATCACTTCCTGTGTTGGTGTCTTGTTTCCATGACAGTGAGTGGTGGTATTCCCTACCGTGACCCCAGAGGACCCTGGTCTTGGACGAGAGCACTGATGTTGACAGTTCCTTTATGTGAGGTAACCTTTCTGAACGGTGACTGGTCCAATAAATTGATGTAGAAGACATACATCCGTCCTATTGGATTAACCTCTTCCCGTTCTACTAAATCTACTCTTTAATCATACTACGTTTGAATCTCTCTAAAAACAAGTAAAGCACAGATTATAAAAATGGGTTTATGTGGGTATGATTAAGAGAACAGAGATTAGCAACAAGTCGCTATTTTATCGTAGGATGGATGAACCACCCTGATCTATACCGTTACATCCTGCTATGATCATGTGGACAAGTAAACATTCCTAAACATGGAGCATAGACAAGCCCATGTGCAAAAACATGAAAACAGAATATATAGCAGCACTTTATTTTACGGTAGTTTCCACTGGAATTTCAAACAAGTTTAGATAAATCAGGAGGTCCTTCATGATTCTTAATTAATCCCCAGCAACTCCTTTCAAAGACAAAAACACGACATTATTGGTTGATCGACCTTGTTCAACCTCTCAACCAGCTGGAGAATATGTATCCATCTCACTCAGCATATCATTTATTTACCGTAAAATAAAGTGCAACCTAAAGATCAGATTTAATCAACAGTAAATCCCATCAGTCCATGTCAGTAACCCCTGCATCTGTCACAAGCCTGTCTTCAGAGGCTTGTTTGACCCTCCCTCCGAACTGGCTTGGTTGTTTCGATTGGTCAGGGTGACCAGTCAATCAGGCTTCAGGAAAATTACAGTTCGAAAGTTCTTGTCCAGCCAATGACGGTGAGCTTTGAGAGTTCTGCGTGGAACTTCCCCTCATTGTGGGTCACTGTAGGGAGGGAGGGAGAGAGACTCATCATTATCACCTTAAATCCATTTGAGTTTCCTGATCAATACTGAATCCAAAGACCTTAAAGCACCTTCCGGTTCCAGAACTTTCCTCTGATGTAAAAGAGGGCTTGATGCAGCTCGACACAAAGTCAGAATAGAGCCAGCTAAAAATCAGTTCCCTTTCTCTCTACACTACAGTAACACCACCTTGATCCCCAGAGAGCAGACTAGACTACGCCAGAGAGCAGAGGAGGCTTTGAAGGGAGGGGAGGAGAGAGGGAGAAGTGAGACGGAGGAGAGAGAGGTTTTGCAGCAGTGCAGATGGCTCACCTGTGAGTCCCTTCACGGAGAACTCCTCGTCCTTCAAAGCCACGTCACTCTGTCCTCCCGCGGAGGTCTGGGACTGGAGACGGCGAGGGGGGGCAAGGGGAGACAAGGGCACAGAGGAAAGGAGATGAAGAGGAGGAGATTGTTACAAGCAGAAGGGATTTTTTTTAAAATTATTATTATAGTGAGTGAAGGCAAAAAATAAATAAATGAATAACAGTTCCAGCCTCACGAAGGAGAGTCACAGAGGTCAAGGAGTCTGAGATGATGCGGTTATTTTTATCCCAGCGTTTACACCAAGGGTGCTTTGTTTCCTGTGTGTCTGTTAACAGCAGGCAGCAAGAGAGGATCGGTGGTAGGGGGGGGGGGTCCAAGACGTTCAGACGGGGGCCCCAGCTGCCCCCCCCCCCCAGAGGGAGAAGGCACAGGCTGGGCCTGTTGGATCAGCTGTAGCAGCAGCACGATCCTGCAGCGCAGCATTCGGGGGCTCTGGGACTCTGCCCTTGGATCAGTTCCACCAGGCCAGCTCAATCAAAAGAGGATGGAGCGAAGGCTATCAGGAGGATGTGGAGTATCTGGTTTCATCTGAATGAGCAGCGCGCACCTGGGTCTGGGCATCCTCCAAGCTGTCCGAATGCCGAGCTCGTTTTCAGGAGAGTTAAGGGTCTCAGGGATCGTTTGCTTCTGTCTGTCTGTTTTTTTTTGTTCCATTTACATTGAGTCATTTGGCAGACGCTCTTATCCAGAGCGACTTACAGTAAGTACAGGGACATTCCCCCCGAGGCAAGTAGGGTGAAGTGCCTTGCCCAAGGACACAACGTCATTTTGGCACGGCCAGGAATCGAACCTGGCGACCTTCAGATTACCAGCCCTCTTGTTGTTTTATGGCCAACCCCGTTAATTCAATGCAGCCAGTTGAGCATTTTTAATGGTGGAACTGGTTTGTCAAGCACAACTTATCTATGTCCCCTAACAACAGAATAAAGTTATGTTGAATGACCTTGACTGGACTGCAAAATACAGAATGTCTGACACACACACACACACACACACACACACACACACCTCGGCCATCTGTTCCCCAGTGTTATCAATGAGTCGGATCCAAGTGTACTCCTGGTAAATCTAAAAATGCCCAAACCCCAGGAAACGCAGGTTTCCATGGAGACGGCCAGCGGGGTCTTATCAGAGATGCAGGTGCAGAAGGAGAGCCAGAATAGGATGGGGACGGGTCCAGGATCAGTTAAATCATTAATGAAGACAATCATGTAGCCCGAATGGCCCTGGTCTTAGATCAGTGCTTCTACATTAAGGAACACAGACATTGGGTTAGGGGGGAGGGGCACAGAGATATGGGGCTAGGGGGGGCCACAGAGATATGGGGCTAGGGGGGGCCACAGAGATATGGGGGTAGGGGGGGCACAGAGATATGGGGCTAGGGGGGGCCACAGAGATATGGGGCTAGGGGGGGGCAAAGCCCATCTATGTTGCCAACACAGGAATGGTGATGATTAGGTATGGTGATCCCTACAACCAAGTGCTTTATAGGACTCTTGAAGCACCACTAACCTCGACCAGGTTGTGATCTCTGTGACATCTACGAAGTATACTTACATATGCCTGGGCGTATTTGATCTGTTTGACTCCTCCTTTCAGCTCAGCCTTGAACTGGGTGAAAAACAGATAGGACTTTCCCTGAGGCCTGGCACAAGGAGAGAGAATGAGAGCAGAAAAGATTCAATCAGTTCTGTGTCGAATCGGTGATTCACAAATTGATTCATTTCTTTTGTTCGTTCCCTAACCCGCCGAAACATGAGAGATTACCTAAGGCACACAGCGTCTAGGGTCACTGACAGTAAACTGTTGAATTAGTCATTGAGGATGGCACGCACACACATGCACACGCACACACACACACACGAGGGGTAAGTTGACCTCCCCAGCGTTGATCCTTACCTCCACAGAGAGCAGGAGAACAGCGTATGATCTTCGTTCATGCCAAGGCTCATCAGCCACTGCTGCTCACACACACACAGACGAAAACAACACGTGAGCAGTTCGGACACCAGAGGCCTGTTCCGTAAAGCAAGTTTACTGAATAAGCCAGACTTGTTGTCAGTTAGTCTGACTCATTTGTAGTTTATTCTGTTCCATAAAGCGAGCTCAACGTAGGTCGAACTCGGTTACTATGGCAACTTAGGCTGCGAAACTAGTCTGGTCAGGGTCAGGCTCACTGCGAGGCTTAGCGTGACCTGGTGCTTGACCAGACCTTCCTGTGACACTGACCCAACTGGAAAACGATGATTTACCACGAATATTCTCATTTTCATGTTAAACATTGATAGAAAATCAACTTAAATAGCCTACATAGGCTACAACATTTAGCCTATTTCATTAAACGATGATGAACAATGATTTGATAGCCTACACGCCATGTTGCGTAGCCTAGTTTGTGATTTCAAATGTTTAGGCATCAGGCTTAGGCCTATCTCAATCTAAACTATCCGAGTATAATTATCATTGCTATATAGTTGTCAACAGTCCAACAAACCTAAATCCATAGGCTACATCCTCCATTTTCCCGCCACAACCATGTTGAAAAGTTAGACTACTGGGTTATGTATTGATTATTAGTAGGCTATTTATTTAAAACAATGTCAAAAAAGTACATTTACATGTGTTTAGAGGGTGTCTGTTTTTTAATCAACAAAGTAACTAAAGGTCGAAAAAAGGACCTCGACCTACGTAACCTATCGTTCACGTTAATCATGGCTTGTCGTTTCATTTTGATGAAGCGGTCGATGAGGGAGCTGTCATAGTACAAGGCTTAAAGGGAAGGTTCTTTCTTGAAGAAGTTACGTGGCCGTGTGCATTGCTTTTGCCGTGGTGGATTGTATGATCCATAATTTACCTCTCGGGCTGCTTAAGAATAGGATGCACGCGCAATTAGCTTGACTATTTAAATCTGACTTGAATTAGTAGGACTGCGTGAGCTGAAATTGGCTTCTCTGGAACCGCTTTAGCCCCGCTTGACTTGTTAAGCTTATTCAAGTCTGGTTTTTGACTTGAAGTCCAACTTATTTGAGCGGCCTTTATGGAACAGGCCCCTGAACTCTGCAGGGCGTCGTCATTCAAATAACGAAACATCACAACACTTGACATTCTGACGACAAAGAGCGTTGGTTTGCATCAACGTTCAGAAAAGAAACCGTGACAACAGCTAAATGTTCCTTTTATAGAATTCGTAAACACCCTAACTATACAAAAAGTAAATTCGAAGATATGTCGTGACATCTGGTTTGTTTGTTTGTTGAAGAACCCACGATACAAAGACTTGAAGAGAAGGTTCTTTATACATCAGAATATATCATGTCTCGTATGCAACGGGCTTAAAACATGAAACATGCGACTGAGTTAACCTCCAGTAACGCTCAGCCTTGCGCCATGGTCATAGGCTGAACTGAACATTGCCAAATCATTAAATGTTCATATCATTACATCTCCCTTCTTAACATAAAAGTATACTTTTCTCAAGACAGCACTCATAACTTAGCTATTGAATCTAAATCTGTTCAATCAGTCTCTCAGGTGGCCTCACATCCCTAGAGGGTCTTGTAACAGGCTGTTCCTGTACAGGAACTGGTGCTTCAGCTGGTGGATTCTCTGCGTGTTGAGGTTGATCAGCAGCATCATCAGTCCTCTGATCTGCTTTGGCTGGTGCCATGATATCTCGGCGATTCCTTCTTTGCACAGCACCATTTTCTGTCTGAATGTTGTACGACCTTGGTTGAATTTCATTGAGGATCGTGGCTTTCTGTGTCCATGTATTACATTTGTCTTTCAGCCTGACATGGTCACCAGTGTGCAGCTCAGGTAGGTTCTGTGTTCCTCTGTCGTAATAGAACTTCTGCTTTGCCTTTTGTTGTTCCTTGAACCTCTTTACCTTCCCCCCTTCCTTTGATTTCAGCAGACCTTCTTGAATGGACAGGTTTAATCTCAGCCTGCGTCCCATGAGGAGGTGCGCTGGTGACATACCACACTCAAGTGCTTTTGTGCGGTATAGCAGCAAGCTCTGGTAAAAGTCTGTCCCATCATCTTTAGCTTTGAACAGCAGTCTCTTCACCATCCGAACAGATTTCTCTACTAACCCATTAGACCGTGGGTAGTGAGGACTCGATGTTGTGTGCACAAAATTCCATTCTTACGCAAAGCGTCTAAAGCTTGCATTGGAAAACTGTGGTCCATTGTCCGTAAACACTTCCCTCGGCACGCCATGTCTGGAAAACACTGCCTTCATGGCTGTTATCACGGCCTCTGCTGTCGTGGAGCTCAGTCTACATACCTCTGGATACAGCGAATAGTAATCAGTCACTACAAGTCTTTCCCAGCACAAACAAAAAGATATTTGCCCACCTTCATGTATGGCTTGTCGGGCACCGGATGCGGCAGTAGCAGCTCGGCAGGATTGCTTGCTTGATATTTCAGGCATGTTGAGCAGGTCGACACCTCATTTGCCACATCTTGACTGATACGCCACCAGTACATTACTTCGCGTGCCCTTTTCAATCCCAAGATGCCCTGTGTGTATCTTCTTTTTGCAAACCTTTTGGGATTACAATCTTGCTACCCTTGTAGATGATGTCTTCCACTACCGACAACTCTGCTCTGCAGTTCCAGTACTCTGTTATATCAGGGGGAACAATCTTGCTTAGTGCTAGGCAATCCATCTATGATGACTTGACGCAATCCTTTCAGAGTTTCATCCTTGCTAGTCTCTGATCTTATTTGTTTCATTCTCACTTTTCTGGAATCTGGTCTAATTCCTTTGCTTCTCAGTATGTCCCCAACAAACGTCAGTTCACTCACCCTAAGTTGGCATTTCTCTTTGTTCAACCTAAGATTTGCTTTCCTTGATGCCTCCAGCACATTTCTCAGTCTCTCATCATGTTCAGCCTTGGTACTTCCCCATACAATGATATTGTCCATCGATGTGTCCACTCCGTCCAGATGCTCATAGATCATGTGAATTGTCTTATGACACACCTCGGGTGCTGACGCTTTACCAAAAGGTAATCTAAGGAATCGATATCTGCCAAACGGACTGTTGAACGTGCACAGCTTTGAACTTGCAGTGTCCAGCTTCATCTGCCAAAATCCTGAAGATGCATCTAACTTGCTGAAGTATTTGGCATTTGCAAACTATGACATCATTTCCTCTCCATGGTGGGAAGTTTAAAATGTTCTCTCTTTAATTGCTCTGTTCAAATTCCTTGGGTCCATGCAAACTCTTGGTTTTCCGTTCTTTTTATTCATTATGACAAGCAAACTCACCCAGTCAGTCGGCTCCTCAATTTTTTCAATCACATTAAGTCCTTTCATTCTGTCTAACTCCTCCTTCAGTGGCTTTTAAAGAGCAAATGGCACTTCCCGACATGGATTGATTACAATGCATTTTCTTTTCACAGGTATTGCTGCTCTCGAGTATCCACTTTAACTTTTGGTGCATGTAATTGACTTCTCATTTGTTGAACATTCTCTGATATTACATTTGCTGGAGCACCAGTGTCCAATTTAATTGCGATGTGTGTATTATTCACTCTAATGTCAGCATCCAGTTCTTTGTATTTCCATTCTGCTGTGACTACATCCACATAAACTTCCTCAGAGTCACTCTCATCCACTGTATAGCATTCTTCTCGTCGGCGCCAACTGCTGATAAATACAACTGAAATAGTTGCATAAATCTTCTCCAATTCTCAGCCACATTACCTGTCAGCTGTAGATTGGGTGGTGGTTGTAACGCTGGCATATTCACTTCGTTTAGTCCTTCTCCCTTGGAAAGCAGGCTAACGATGTCCTCTGGCAGAGTCGACGCTAGCCACTCACTCACGTGGCTCGTGCTCAGCAAAGTTGTGCTCTCTCCCCAAGACCATTTTCTGACACCATGTTTTGTCCCTGTACTTACTGTAAGTCGCTCTGGATAAGAGTGTCTGCTAAATGACTAACTTTTTAAAATGTTATTATATTCGAATCGTGAGGTACCAAAAGGTTCCCTACCCCTATTCCCACGCAATAGTGTGTGCCGTCAGTTGTGTTGACTATGGGCCTCTGAATCTGAAACCTACCTCGTTGGTGCCCCCTTGTGACGCATAGGTGAAAGTACACTCGTACGTACCCTGTGGAGGAAGAAGGAAATACATGACTAACTGGACGGGCAAAAACACCACCAGGAAATAAATCATAACTCATTAAAAGAAAGTATTTCTTGTTGTGATTTAATGGCACATGATAGACAACACCATGTTTGTTGAGGTATTTTAAAATATATGATGCATATTAGTCGTTGAATAAACAATTTCTTAAAACAGCAGAAAGCTAAATTGTATTTTCTCATGAATTTTGTTCAGGTATTTTACTGGCAACAATGCAGGAATTGTACTCAAGGTGAGAACCAATGAAAACAGTCTATGTGGCAGGCTCTCACTGACGTGTCAGCGTCTCAGAGGTCATTTCCTCATCATCATGCGCCAGAACTCCGTATAACAAATTCATTTTCTTTTCTTTTTTTAAATGCGAAAAAAAAAAAAGATTTAACATGTAAATTCGCACTAACAAGTATCATACTTGCATTACATTGCATGTCATAGTTAAAGAGATGCTACATGGACTGACATCAGCTAGCCATTCAATCCTTTTCTCCTTCCAAACATCACTAGCTGTTGTGGTTTAAGTTTGGTGCATCAGTCACACTAAGCCCAAACTCCTATTCGTAGTCATGGCTACATATTAAGACATGGTGCACAGATGCTTGAAATTATGTTACTAGTTGAGCATGCATTGACAGCTAACTTGCAAGAAGCTAGCTAGTTACCACTACTTACAAGTTTCTCAGAGAATGAGTGTACCATTCCTCCCGGTTTTACGTTGAATTCAACAGTCTTCGTTTCATCCGCGGAGGACTTGTTTAATGCAGCTGCTAAAAGCAGAAACACGAGACAGGCCAGGTTACCGGAGCTTAGGTTAATGTGGCAAGCCATTTCTAGTCGCTGATTTGGGTTAAATTGACTAGTGTGAATTTGAAGCCAGCCTCAGGAATCTCATTTTCCGGGTTGACTCTTCAAATCCTTTCGAAATAAAGGTCTTTTCTACGGTGGCAAAGATACCCAAATGATCTAACCACTGATCCCGTCCCTACGCCCGTTCATTAATAATATGTGAGGGACGTTCATTGCAGAGCCTATTTTAAAAGTCCTACCACTTTTCAGGCTATGCTCTTATTTTGAAGGCCATGTAGCTAATCGCTGATCGGAAACGCTGTTTCACTGCTCTACTGCGACCGGAAATGGTAGAAAAAGTCTCCGGATACGTTGAGGAGCGGGAAGTTGAATTTACGGAAACGTAAACAAACAACGTAAGAGCAAAGTTGATCTTATTATTACTCATTTTTGATGAGCCAGGCGGCTACTTACACTTATCAATACAATCTAATGTACTGTTTTCTCACTTTGATAGCTAGCTTGCCCTACCTAAAAGTGGACTATTCTTAGCTAGCACACAACAGAAGCCAGCCGATGTCTTTTGCAAGTCAACACGGTAACCAAAGCGTCAGATCAAACGTTCTTTGTTTATATTGACAGAATGGGGGACAGGAACATATTGCGAGAGCTCAAGAGATGGGCAACGGAGGAATTCAATCTACCAGCCAAAAGTCTTCCTAATGACAAGTACTTCAAAACGTGGGTTGCTGACAACTAATCTACACAACTAGCGAAGTCCAAAAGTGTGTCTCAACGACACGACACTTGTCAGTTTCATATATTAAGGAGTGACTGAGCGGTGAAGGAGTCGGGCTAGTAATCAGAAGGTTGCCAGATCGATTCCCCACCGTGTCAAATGACGTTGTGTCCTTGGGCACCAAGGCACTTCACCCTACTTGCCTCGGGGAGAATGTCCCTGTACTTACTGTAAGTCGCTCTGGATAAGAGCGTCTGCTAAATGACTAAATGTAATTATCTCCCCTATTCTTTGTTTGATCCAGGTTATGTGTTGGACACGGGGCCTCAATATGGAAATACATTACACAACATGTTTACCATCAGAGGTGAGCGATCAGAATATGGCCTGATAATGAAAAAGCTGTAATTGTTACTGTAATTGTTACTGTAATTGTTACTGTAATTGTTACTGTAATTGTTACTGTAATTGTTACTGTAATTGTTACTGTAAAGTCAATTGAAATACAATGTGACGGTTGCTTGAAGATTCTCTCACTCACATTTCTTTTTCTGCCCCTCCCTTCTCTAGGAATGTGAGGATTATGCGAGGGAACCTCCAATGGTATCCTTCAAATTTATATATATATATATTTTAAAAAAAACGTTACTTGGCCCAAGGCTCTAAATGAGCATTTAGCCTAATTGTGTGTCAGACACAAATATAACTGGTTTGGAGTCCTTGACAGTTTTTTTTTCCTCAGGTACAAACTTCTGCAAGACAAAGAGGTAACTGTTCACATCTAAGTGTCTCTTCCTCTACATATGTAATATACTGCGCTATACATCCTCAAAATCCCTGTTGCTGAGTGTGTGTGCCTCTGTGTGTGTGTGCCTCTGTGTGTGTGTGTGTGGTAGCTGAAGCAGGTGGAGGGCCAGAGTGAGGCCGTGAGGAGACAGGACCTGCTGCAGCAGATCCAGGAAGTGAGTTCTGAGCTGAACCACCTGGACAGCCAGATCAGCGGCACCGAGGCCCAGCTGGCCACCGAGGGTGACTAGTCCAGATTCATTTGTTCATTTGGCCCTTTATTCATTCATTAGGTTATTAATTCAGTTGTTAAATCCTTTGTTATTTTGTGATTTCAGTACTCAAATTAGCGTTGAGCAGTGCAGTAAAAACATAGCTCCTTTAAGTACATATCAAAGTTAATTCATTCACTTATTCATATATGAATGACTTAAGTGCCGTACTGTGTGTTGAGCAGAGCAGTCGATAGGCTGCAGCGAGGGCAGGACGGAGGAGAGCCAGCGCAGAGAGCTCCTGCTGCAGGCCTTCAGGCAGCGCTGCACCCGGGAACGCCACACCCTGTCAGACCACACCCACAACATCAGCAGCTTCTGTCAGACTCTGGAGGAGCTAGCCAAGTAAGCCCCCCCAACACACACACACACACACTCAAGTATTGTCCCGATACTGGTCAGTTGAGGTTGTGTGTGTGTGTGTGTGTGTGTGTGTGTGCCTTGGCAGGAAAGCTGAGGTAGAGGTGGTGTTCAGGAATGAAGGATCCAACAGCAGCAGTGGAGAATACCTGAACCCACCTGTGGCAGAGCCTCAGGTCCTGGTAAGCATGTCCAGCACAGGTCAAAGGTCACAGGTTATAGGTCACGGGTCATAGGTCTCATCTGTAGCTGTAATAACCTCAACACAATGTTACAAACCTAGAAATAACACAGTGACAGAAGCTACAGCCCGTCTCTCCGCATTGTCTCCCTTTTGGCAGTGTGAGATGAGACAGCTCTGCGAGGAGAGACTAGCCTTCTTCCAGTCTCTCCAGGAGAGTGAGCTGAAGACGCAGACTGCCTCGACCTCGTAGTAAGAAGAGCACATCCACACCAAGACCCTATCAGTCACATCCACACCAAGACCCTATCAGTCACATCCACACCCAGACCCTGTCAGTCACATGCAGACCCTGTCAGTCACATGCAGACCCTGTCAGTCACACCAAAACCCTGTCAGTCACACCAAGACCCTGTCAGTCACATGCAGACCCTGTCAGTCACATGCAGACCCTGTCAGTCACACCAAGACCCTGTCAGTCACACCAAGACCCTGTCAGTCACACCAAGACCCTGTCAGTCACATGCAGACCCTGTCAGTCACACCAAGACCCTGTCAGTCACACCAAGACCCTGTCAGTCACACCAAGACCCTGTCAGTCCCACCAAGACCCTGTCAGTCACACCAAGACCCTGTCAGTCACACCAAGACCCTGTCAGTCACACCAAGACCCTGTCAGTCACACGCAGACCCTGTCAGTCACGTGCACACCAAGACCCTGTCAGTCACACCAAGACCCTGTCAGTCACACCAAGACCCTGTCAGTCACACCAAGACCCTATCAGTCACATGCTGACCACATCTGCTAAGCCGCACTCAGACTGTTTACTGAATGTGTGTCTGTTTCTCCTCAGTATCTCCCGTGAAGACAGGACTAAGGTGTTTCAGCATTGGCTAAGTACCGTGGAGGTATGTGTTCTTGTGTGTGTGTGTGTTTGTGTGTGTGTGTGTGTGAGAGAGAGGGAGAGAGATAGAGAGGGGGAGAGAGAGAAAGAGAGAGGAAGGGAGGGAGAGGGGGGGAAGACTTCGAAGCCTATGGAGTCAGTGGTCACACAACCCCAAAAGGAAATGGGATTTATGTCTCAGTGGATTCAAACCTATTTGAATGTCTGACAGTTCAGTTAGCCCGTAGTTTGAAGCCTATGCGTCCTTTCTCCAGGACGTGATGAAGAGCTACCCCCCAGACCAGGTGTTATCCGCCCTGCAGCACCTGGCCGTGGCCCAGGGCGTGGCTCTGGAGGACAAGCTGGCCTCTCTGGATGTGGCTGGAGATGTGGAGGCACTACGGTAAAGTATCTGGGGTCCCCACGCCTCCCCCTGGCTCTGTCGCTCCACACTCCCCACGCTTCCCCCTGGCTCTGTCCCTCCACACTCCCCACGCCTCCCCCCTGGTTACGCACACGAAGACTGGTGGTTCACCAGCGGCTGTGCTTGTGTTCGCTCCAGGTTCCGCTACGAAAACAACCACCTGCTTGACATCTCCAGACAGGAAGAGGAGGAGCTACCGCCAGTGAAGACTCTGCTACAAGTAGCTACGCACACACACACACATAAGCCTACACGCACACACTCACAAGCAGTTACACGGATTCAGGACTGGAAACGAGGCATCGCTCAAGCCAACGAATAATGCCTAACAACAAGGATGCGTGTGTGTGTGTGTGTGACCCACCAGGCAGCGTGGCAGGAGGTTGAGGAGAGCCTGATGGAGCTGTCTCAGACCAGGGCCCGGGTCCAGCAGCTCCAGGCCCAGGCCCAGAGGAAGGAGGCCGAGCTGGAGATGACCACAGGAGGTCAGGAGTCACTGAGTGAGAGCCTGGCACTGTGAGTCCTCAGCTTGTTTCTCTGAATGAGCCGGGATGGAAGGAGTGATGGGCACAGACAGCTGGGCTCAGGACATGTGTGACAACATGATGTATAACAGATGGAACACCTGGATCTATTACAATTGTCTCTTCACATGCCTTGCCCCCCTCTGCTACACCCCCCCCCCTTTCTCACGTGTGTGTGTGTGCAGGACTGTCCTGGACGTGGAGCTGCAGGGCGTGACGCAGGCAGCGGTCCGAGACAGCGTCCGAGAGCAGTGCCAGCTCATGGACCAGCAGGCCAAGGACAGACAGGAAGCCCTCAGGAACCTCCACAGCCAATGGCAGAGCATCCTGGACTTCAGACAGCTGGTGGTGAGAGGAAGTGGGGGGAGGGGGGGAGACTCTCCAAGGCTGTTGACGTGTTTGTGTCTAACCCTTCCGTGAAGGAGCTTTTCCCAGCCGCCCACGTCCTCTTCCAGCCTTACTTTGATTCCACAATTTACCTCCAGCAACCTTAAAAAAACACGGCGTCTGGCAGAAAAACCTGTTAAACGATCCCGCGACCTGGATTCAGCAACACCCACACGGCCTTCGTGTGAGCATGTGTTGTCTCCAAAAAAACAAAAAAAAAAGACCAGATGAAGTTTGTGTTTTCCCCACAATGCTGAGATCCATTTAGTCCAGCAGAAGCTGATCACCTGTCCTGTGTGTTCTCTGAGCAGGACACCAGACAAGAGCAGATCAGAGGACTGATCAAGGCTAACTCCTCCACCAAGACTGAATTAACTCGTCTGCACAAGGAGGTACTGGAAGTTCACAACCTTGTCTGTGATCTGTGTCCGTGCGCACGTTACCTCAAGATGAACATTGAATTTCTTTCATGAATTTCTCTGTAAATCCAAGTCAACTTCCGAAAGCTTTTTCCATCAGCTGACTGTGATTGTCTCCTCTGCTCCAAGGTGGGCCAGTTCTTCCAGGAGAAGCTGAGGCCAAAGTTTAGTGATGTCATCACAGCCGCAGACGGACTTCGGAACTGCATTTCCCAGGAGGCCCGGAAGTTTGGCACGGTGTCGCTAGCCGCTCTGGACCGCAGGGTTGTGGATGGGTAAGCACCACTTCCTTCCTCCTACTTCCTGTTCGGTCGGTTGCCATCCTGATCAGCTGTCTGTATCCGGCTGAGGAACGTAAACAAAGATTTGGAAAAGCTGAAGAGATGAAAAATATGCCCGTCATTAGACTTGAGTGAAAAGGTAAAGAAAGCTGTTGTTGCGTCTGACCCTCTCTTCCCTCTGGGAATGTTTCGCCAACGATGACTTGCTTCTGTGTTTCAGCGAGCACAGGGTCCCAGCTGCGTGGTTGTCCATCCATCGGGTCCACGCCCCCTCATTTCATAGTGTGTGCCAGAGCCTGGATTTCCCTCTCTATAAGGTCCATAATGCAGGGCCATAAACACAGCTGTACCTCCATACACCTGTACCTCCATACACCTGTACCTCCATACACCTGTACCTCCATACACCTGTACCTCCATACACCTGTACCACCATACACCTGTACCTCCATACACCTGTACCTCCATACACCTGTACCTCCATACACCTGTACCTCCATACACCTGTACCACCATACACCTGTACCTCCATACACCTGTACCTCCATACACCTGTACCTCCATACACCTGTACCTCCATACACCTGTACCTCCATACACCTGTACCACCATACACCTGTACCACCATACACCTGTACCACCATACACCTGTACCTCCATACACCTGTACCTCCATACACCTGTACCTCCATACACCTGTACCTCCATACACCTGTACCTCCATAAACCTGTACCTCCATACACCTGTAAATCCATACACCTGTACCTCCATACACCTGTACCTCCATACACCTGTACCTCCATACACCTGTACCACCATACACCTGTACCCCCATACACCTGGGTACACCTGTACCCCCATACACCTGGGTACACCTGTACTCCCATACACCTGTACCCCAATACACCTGTACCCCCATACTACAACCTATAGCAGTTTACCTGAGCAAGATCCTCCTCAGGTCTGGGGATATGTAGGCAGCAAACAAGTGTTAACTCATCTCTAACCATTATACTCTCTTCCCATCCCTCCTTCTTTCTCTCTCTCTCTCTGCCTCCCTCTCTCTCTCTCTGCCTCCCTCTCTCTCTCTCCCCCCCCTCCCTCTCTCTCTCTCTGCCTCCCTCCCTCCCTCTCTCTCTCTCTCTCTGCCTCCCTCTCTCTCTCTCTCCCCCCTGCCTCCCTCTCTCTCTCTCTCTCTCCCTCCCCCCTCAGGCCCCAGAGCAGCTGTGCTCCCAGGTTCTCTCCCAGCATCTAGAGCTGAGGTTCCTACGTCACCTGCTGCGACTCCACTCCACCTCTCAGGAGAGCATCCAGCGCCAGCAGGCCCTGCTACCCGCCCCCGACCAGCAAGGTAAACACCCTCCGCCTCGCCGGCCAGACAGACGTTTCCTCTTGTAGGAACTCTCAGTTCATCCAATTAGATTGCTGCCTTGTAGCTCCGCCCCCAGACACTGGTTGACGACATCACAGCTGTGATCAGCAGACACTGTTTCCACTCTGTAATAAGCTTGTAAACCATATTGTAATATTTGTCTTGATATTCTATATTTCTTGATGGTAGTGTCATGTATAGAGTTAGTGATCCTGTGTGTGTGTGTGTGTGTGTGTGTGTGTGTGTGTGTGTGTGTGTGTGTGTGTGTGTGTGTGTGTGTGTGTGTGTGTGTGCGTGCGTGCGTGCGTGCGTGTGTGTGCGCTCTCCCCAGCCCTGTTGTCCAGGGTGGTGGAGGAAGACACAGAGATCCTCCAGTCTCTGCTGCCCAGAATCAGGAAGCTGAACCAGCGCTGCTCTCAGGGCCTGGACTACGGCAGCCAAGTCAAGACGGCAGTCACCCACTGGTGAGGCCTGCGCGGCGTCCGTCCGAACACGATGGGAGTGACACTGTCCAGTCCTCTGGTGTCCAGCCCTCGTGGATGCTAATGTGCCTACCCAGGATAAACATATTCATGAGCACTATTAAAAATACATTTTCTATGATAGTTGGTATATAAAAGAACGAGGCGCTATGGAGTCAGGATTGAATCGAGACAGGAGGAGTGTTCGGTTGCATGTGTGACCTGTAAGGATGTTTATGAACGGTTTATGAGGCGATTGACCTTTAGAACAGCTAGGTCTACTACACCCTCCCGTCTCTGTTCGGACGTGTTGCTGGTTATCAGAGACTCCTGCTCCTTCGTGTTAGGACTAGGGGGAGAGTGACTAACCGTCGTCTACCTGTGTGTGTCTGCAGGTGGGACCAGCCTGCCCAGCTAGCTCTGCCTGAGATGCGTCAAGATGGGCTGAATTTCCAACAGTGGCTCCAGAGGTGGAAACTAGCTGCCAAGACATCCCGATGCACCGGAGAAGCTTAGCTGGCTGAGCTGAAGCCCGAATACGAGCACATAACATCAGGTCTGAAGCCTGAAAGCATGTCTCCCGACCACTTCTGTTACAAGAGGAGAGACAGCATGAGATCTAAGAGATGACTACAACTTGTTTTAACGATGGATGTTTTTTTTGTTTGTTTTTTTACTGTACACTGTCAGTCTACTTACCTTCATCATACTAAGATGCACCAAAACCCATCACTCCCGTTGTTGATTTCATTTTTAGTATTTCTACTACTATTACTACTATACTGTTCACAGACAATACTTTATCTCTCACCCAGACTTTAGAATGAGTTAAGCCTTCATGGATTGCTGTATCATTACTAATAAATTACTTTTTAATAGCTAATCGGATCCTCTGATTTTGTGTCACACATTATGCTGCCCTCGCGACCCGACTCAGGATAAGCGGTTGACAATGGAGGGATGGACGTTAATGCATAAGATTTCAGTTGTGCAAGACTATTAGTTCTGATATTACTACCTGAAGGAAGTGGTTGTTATTGAGGAGCTGTTGGTCTACGTGATAGATATATATCCGCCGATATGATACTGTTTGTGGTTGTCACCTTCAGACACTTTGTGGATTTTCGCATTGTTTCATGGTACGCCCTACAGCCGATTATCGGTTTACGGCAATAATAATTAAATAGACATATTCTGAAGGTGCTCGAGGGAACGGACATGTACTGCGATGTCTTTATATAATGATATTGTGTTAAGTGATGACGAAAACATGCTCACAAGCATTTCAGTGAGAAGCGAGCTGTGGAACAGTTTGTCTCGGTCGTGAGATCAACTCCACCCCTTTCATGCTGAGTCTGCGCACGGTGATTTTTCAGATCAACTGGGCTTCCGGACGCCTAGACTGATTGCACAGCTGCCGCCGAATTTAAAGAGACAGTCGATAGTTTATTAAAATAACATAATCAGCGACCATTGTCTCAAGGGTTATTTTCCGAATCTTCAGTCTGCCGTTGCTCATCTACAGTCAAAATTGTAATCAATAATGGCATTCAATCAAAGTCGCATCGAGTAGTGCCCGGCTTGTCATTAGGCTACACTCGGGTGGATTTTCCCTGTGCTGCGGACTGCTGGCTAGTCAACTAAAGGTTGCTAGCAGCAAGGGAGCTTGACTATCCGACGAAGAGCAAGATTTGTCGGCCAGCCAACACCAGATATACCGAGCTTACAGCTAATCAACTTGCGGTGGCTTTCAAGCCTCCTACCGCCGGGATAATGGCGAAGATTCAGACCCACAGCAACACGAAACCAATAAACCAAATTCAAGACAAGGCCTATGTTGTTCAAAAACAAGTACAACAACAACACTTTCAAAAACTGAAGGTAAGAGACGGGGACAAAAACGAGAAAAGTCCTCTCATAGTCAGAACCATTTTGTGTTCGTCAGATGCCTTTCTCTCGATGCTGCTAACTAGCTAGGCTAGCTACTGGTGTTGAATGGAATGCGTGCCGATGGCATTAACAAGCTCGCTATTTCTATTTTGTCAGCATTTGCAATTTATTTTACGTTTTCCATTGCTGTTTTGCCGCTGGGCATTACATTTTTTAAATATTTAACTAGTTAGCTGATGACTGAGCAGCTAGCTAGCTAACTCCTCGATTGTACGAAGTTCCTTCTTGCTCCCCTTTTCCAGAACAAAGTCGAGGACGAAGCTAGCGTAACGTGCTAACCTTCGCTAGCTACTAATACTAAGCACACAGTCAATGCGATATGACATGTTTACTACTTTAAACGTGAACCACTAGTAGTATTTGTGCATTGGTTGTTCAGATACATTGGTTGTATGAGCACTATGGCTGAGAAGTAAACGACATCTTAAGAGGTAGTTTTTTGCGAGGAACCACTGCAGTGCTGTGTCGTTACTGTTCGCCCAATTGTCATATTGTTATAACGAGAGAGATTGTTGTGGAGACAAACGCAAAGCATTGCAAACTGACATTATATCTTTGATCGAATGCAGTATTATTCTTTTTTTCGGGTTGATAGTAGATTTGTCAGCAATGGCAAGAATTAGGAGACGCACAATAGGGCCATTGTTCAGTAAATCTGTGTTAAACTACCTGCCCCGATTCCTGACTGCTGCATGTAGGATGTTGAGAGAGGAAAAAAACGTAATGTGAATGATATGTTGTGTCTCCGGCAAGTGTTAAGTTAGCGGTGGCAACGGAGCTGGGTACTTCTAGTAGAGGTTGTAGCTGAAGGATTCTTTGACTGATTCTTTTTTCCCTCCCAGGTGGAAGATGCCCTATCATACCTGGACCAAGTCAAAATACGATTCGGAAATGATCCGGGAATATACAACAAATTCCTGGACATAATGAAGGAATTCAAATCTCAAAGGTATAATGTCACTGATTATGAGAACAAAACGGCATCCTTGATCATATTTATCAAATTGGTTAAAAACGCGATCTCTGTCCTTCCTTAGCATCGACACTCCAGGCGTTATAAACCGAGTGTCGCAGCTCTTCCACGGACACCCAGACTTGGTGTTGGGATTCAATGCTTTCCTGCCCCCAGGGTATCGGATAGAAATTCCCAAGAATGGAATGGTCTACCTGCAGTCTCCCTTCTCTGCCCAGGTTAGAGTTTTAATCTGTGTTTTCGTGAGCCTTGCACTCATGTCTGTTATTAATGTGCAGTAGAGTTGGCAAGTGTATATGAATGGATTGAATGGCACATTCATTTGATTTCCATCACATGGTTCCCCCCCCCCCCATATTTTCTAGTCAGCTTTCTTCAAGGGTAAGGGTCAGGAAAGAATGAAAAGGCTGTTTGTAGTGAAGTCGCTGAATTGTCTTGTCTCGAACACAAGTTGCTTTCAGTTGATGATATTGTGTTTACTTTGTGTCTACATGTTATATGGCTGAAGCTGAAAATAATTCATGCTTTACGTTTCCAGAAAAAAGTTTCTATTGTATGTAATAACTTGACGTAATGCCACAGTGAACACAGACCTGATTCCCAACCCAGGCCTTCATGTCTGGCTCAACTCCTCCTTGTGTCTGAGCTTGTGCAGCCTCTGAAAAGTCTTGTGTGTGTACCAGGTGTCCCCAGGCCAAGGTAAGAACATGCCCATCGCTGTGGGCAGCGTGTCCACCAGTGCCTCTGTTGCCCAGGAGGCTGGCCCTGCCCCCAGCGAGGCCGTGGCCTCCCCAGAGAGCCTCACCTCGCCCTCGGGGCCCCCGGAGGCACCCAGCAGACTGTCGCTGCCCCTGCCCAGCAGGGAGAGCCAGGCCCAGCCCCCCTCTTCCTCCGTGTCCCCTCCGGCCTCGGAGCCCAGCCCCGTGGAGTTTGACAGCGCCATCAGCTACGTCAACAAGATCAAGAACCGCTTCCTGGATCACCCTGAGATCTACAGGGCCTTCCTGGAGATCCTGCACACCTACCAGGTACAGTGGAGGATGGGGCACTTCCCTTGAGATGTCCTCCTGTCAGTCCATCTCTGTCCTGAGTGAATGTTATTCACACGCCTTCTCTTTGAGGAGCTGGGATGTGTCCATATGGAAATGCAACTAGTGGGATATTCTACACATCTATGGGTGTATATCATCAGGAGAATTCGCAGTCCAGTTTTGCTGGCTGTGGTTTTAGACAGGTTTGTTGTTGTTGTAACATTATCTAGGCCAAGGCCACATGGCAGTGCAGTTGGATAATACTGTGGAGGCACCTATCACCCCACAGTGCATCGGACCAGCTAACAGTGTGTGTGTGTTTTGGTCCTTTCTTCCTAGAACTGAAGGGGGGAAAAAGTCGCCTGCTTTTTCCCTTTGCTGTGACTTCAACTTCAAGCGCTGACATTCCAGCACAAAGCCCTTCCTCAGGGCTGAAGTGTAGGAATTCTAGTCACAGGAAGGGGAGAAGAGTGTTAGTTTGTGCCTCGATAGTCAACACTGAATCTCCATGACCTATGTGTTTTCTTTGTATTCATGCTGTGTGTGTGCGCGGGGGTGCCTGTCCCTGCATCAGAAGGAGCAGTTGGAGGTGAGGGACAGTCGCGGGCGAGGCAGCAGTGGGATGACTGAGGACGAAGTCTTCTCCAAGGTGGCCAGCCTCTTCAAGGGCCAGGAGGACCTGCTGGCTGAGTTTGGACAGTTCCTGCCCGACGCCAAGAGATCACTGGTGAGCTCAGTCAAGATGCAGAGAAATGCGTGAGCGGATGACTTGCAACTTTGATGTTTTTTTGCATCCACAATGGCTAGTTTAATGAAAATGCTCCCTCCCTCCCTCCCTCCCTCCCTCCCTCCCTCCCTCCCTCCCTCCCTCCCTCCCTCCCTCCCTCCCTCCCTCCCTCCCTCCCTCCCTCCCTCCCTCCCTCCCTCCCTCCCTCCCTCCCTCCCTCCCTCCCTCCCTCCCTCCAGTTCACGGGCAGCTCTCTCACAGGGAAGGATCCCCTGAAGAGGCCTGAGGAGGATGACCTGAGCAAGCAGAGCAAGAAGAGACCCAGGCCAATGCTGCTGCCGCACATGACCCCCCTGCTCAAGGTAGGCCTCCTGCCTGGCCACACCCTGCTCCTCACAGGTGGACAGGTCCAGCTTCAGTCTCCAGGATTCTCGCTTGCTAATGTCTCCTGCCGTCGCCTCGGAAACACAACCCAGTTCAAGAGGAGAGCATTTTGTTGTAATGTTGTAACCTCTATGGTCTCCCATTTTCCCTCCATTTTTCTCTCCCCTTGTCCAGAAAAAAATGAAGTTCTCGTGTTCCAAAGACCAGTCCTTTGCCAGTGTGGGAAAGCATGGAGTCCTGAGAGAATTCACCTTCTTTGATAAGGTAGAGATAAGGATTGCGCAGGGGAATGGCGTTCGCTTCACCCCCCTCCCTCCCTCCCCCACACCGTTTATCTGTTGTCGTTCGTTCTGGTCTGGAATGTGACACTGTTGTTGCAGGTTCGCCGCCTGTTCAAGAGCCAGGAAGTGTACGAGAACTTCCTGCGCTGCATCGCCCTGTTCAACCAGGAGGTGGTGTCAGGATCAGAGCTGCTCCAGCTCGTCACTCCCTTCCTGGGGTAAGAGGACCTGGGGGGCTGGGGATCTGGGGCAGGGAAGGGGACCTGGGGGGCTGGGGATCTGGGGCAGGGGTTTGGTGAACCCTCCCTGGTCAGGAGAGTAAGGGAGCCCCTCAGAGTTCAGAGCCTCTCATTCTAGTGGCGTCCAGCCTCCTGGGAGGGTGTCTGTATTTGGAACAGGGTTAAGCCAGGCCTTTCTGGCCAAGTGTCCAAGAAGACGTACCCATTAACACGTGTGTCCGTGCGCCGGTGTGTCCGCCGCAGGAAGTTCCCAGAACTGTACAGCCAGTTCAAGTCGTTCCTGGGGGACAAGGAGCTGTCCCACGTGCTTCCCGGCCTGGCTGACCGCTACATGGAGGGGGGCGGGGGCCGCGAGGTGGACTACGCCTCCTGTAAGCGCCTGGGATCCAGCTACAGGGCTCTGCCCAAGACCTACCAGCAGCCCAAGTGCAGCGGACGAACCGCCATCTGCAAGGAGGTAGGACCCCGCCCCGGGTTCTGGAAGGTTCCGCAGGAAGAGCGAGGGAAAGCGCATCATGACCTTATGTTTTGTGTGGTGTGTGTGTGTAGGTGCTGAACGACACGTGGGTGTCCTTTCCCTCCTGGTCTGAGGACTCGACCTTCGTCAGCTCCAAGAAGACCCCGTACGAAGAGCAGCTGCACCGCTGTGAGGACGAGAGATTCGAGGTACGTCTCCCCGTTCTAGAACCATCTACGAGTTCCAGAACAACCCCCCCCCCCCCCAACAAAGGGAACACGTCCCAATCACCTCTGCAGGACTCCTAAGGTCAACTGATAACTGTCCTTCCCCCCCCTCCCTCCCCTCTCCCAGCTGGATGTTGTCTTGGAGACCAACCTGGCCACCATCCGGGTTCTGGAGAGCGTCCAGAAGAAGCTGTCCCGCCTGTCGCCCGAGGACCAGGACCGCTTCCGATTGGACGACTGTCTGGGCGGCACCTCAGAGGTCATCCAGCGCAGGGCGGTCTACCGTATCTATGGCGACAAGGCCCCGGAGATCATCGAGGGGCTGAAGAGAAGCCCGGCCACTGCTGTGCCTGTCGTGCTCAAGAGGTCAGCACACACACACACACAGAGAGACACACAGAGAGACACACAGAGAGACACACAGAGAGACACACAGAGAGACACACAGAGAGACACACAGAGAGACACACAGAGAGACACACAGAGAGACACACAGAGAGACACACAGAGAGACACACAGAGAGACACACAGAGAGACACACAGAGAGACACACAGAGAGACACACAGAGAGACACACAGAGAGACACAGAGAAACACACAGACACAGCTCTCCAAGGTGTCAGCATGCACCCATCCTCTCCTGTCTCTCCAGATTGAAAGCCAAGGAGGAGGAGTGGAGAGAGGCCCAGCAGGGCTTCAACAAGATCTGGAGGGAGCAGTATGAGAAGGCTTACCTCAAGTCTCTGGACCACCAGGGGGTCAACTTCAAACAGAACGACATGAAGGCCCTGCGCTCCAAGAGCCTGCTCAACGAGATCGAGAGCGTCTACGACGAGGTAGGTTCAGATACGGCAGGTCTCTCCCCTCTGAGGGACTAACTTCAATAAACAACTTCCCATCATGGGCCACGCGCGCTCACACACACACTTCTTTTTAGGAGTTAAGTGCTCACATACAGAGAGAAAGTTCTGAGCATTTAAAATGTGATATTTGGTAGCAGACTCTTTTCATCCAAAGCAGCGCACATGTTTTTGTCTGACATTTATCTTTCCGTGTGTGTGTGTATCAGCGCCAGGAGCAGAGCACGGAGGAGGGCGGCGTGGGTCAGCAGGGCCGTGACGGCGGCGGGGGCGGGGGCACCGGCTCGTCCTCGCTGCCCAGCGAGCCCCACATGGTGTTCACCTACGACGACAAGCAGATCCTGGAGGACGCGGCCGCGCTCATCATCTACCATGTCAAGCGGCAGCCCGCCATCCACAAGGACGACAAGGACCACATCAAGCGCATCGTGCAGCACTTTGTCCCCGACCTGTTCTTCTCGCGCCGCGGCGAGCTCAGCGACACGGAGGACTGGACGGACGAGGAGGCGGAGCCCGAGGACCACGGCGAGCGCGGGGAGGGCGGAGCCAGTGCGGGGAGCGGAGGCGGGAGCAGCAACAGTAGCAGCACGGCCGGAGCCACGGCTACCACCGGAAATCAACAACAGCAGCAGCAGCAGGGTCCGCCCCAGAGCCAGCCCCAGCAGCTGAACGGAGAGTCCAGAAGAAGGCGCTGCAGCCCCCCTCAGCCCGCCGCCAATGCCGACACAGACTCTGCCTCCCAGGGGGCGGGTCCTCCTCCCACCAACCCCGGCCCCGCCCCCCAGGAGGGCGTGGCTGAGAAGGTGGACCTGCGAGACCCCGAGGCGGAGCACCAGAAGGAGATGGACGGCGTCTACAACCTGCTGTTCGTCAACAACAACTGGTACTTCTTCCTGCGGCTGCACCAGACGCTGTGCTCCCGGCTGCTGCGCGTGTACCGGCAGGCGGAGCGACAGCTGCTGGAGCACCGGGCGGAGCAGAGCCGGGAGAGGCTGCTGATGGCCGAGGGCAGGAGGGACAAGGCCAGCGACCTAGCCATGGAGCTGAGACTCAAACAGCCCAGTAAGTCTGACCTCTGACAATCTCGCTTGTGTGTCTGTTTTTAAATGTATAATTTGTGTACAAGACACGTGATATAAGGTTAGCAAGTTGGTCTGGGAAGACAAGGAAGGTCTTTGTACACACACACACACACCAGCTCCAGATTGTCACTGTGTGTGTGTGTGTGTGTGTGTGTGTGCAGGTGAGGTGGAGCTGGAGGAGTACTACCCTGCCTTCCTGGACATGGTGCGCAGTCTGCTGGATGGGAACCTGGAGTCCACCCAGTACGAGGACACCCTCAGAGAGATGTTTACCATCCACGCCTACATCGGCTTCACCATCGACAAGCTCATCCACAACATCATCCGACAGGTAAGGGGAGGACGGGCTTACAGAGGACTCTCATGACTGTGGGGAAACAAACGCAGGCTCATTTCTGAATGTTGGAATGACTGATTAATGATTATAGAAATACCATATCTATATCTCTCTCTCTCCTCCTCCCTCTCTCCCTCCCCCCCCTCCCTCCAGCTGCAGCACCTGGTCAGTGATGAGGTGTGTCTCCAAGTGGCTGAGCTCTACCTGGCAGAGAGGAAGAGGGGGGCAGCGGGGGGGAACCTGTCCTCCCAGTGTGTGAGGGCCGCCTGGGAGACCAGCTACCAGTGGAAGGCCGAGCGGGTGATGGCCGAGGAGAACTGCTTCAAGGTGGGAGGAGAAGACCTGGAGAGACCCCTGCTCTGGTCCCCGGGCTCCAGAGATAGCTAGCTAGCACATGTTAGCATCCTGTCAGCCCAAGCTCTGGTCCCCAGGCTCCAGCGCTAGCTAGCTAGCACATGTTAGCATCCTGTCAGCCCAAGCTCTGGTCCCCGGGCTCCAGAGATAGCTAGCTAGCACATGTTAGCATCCTGTCAGCCCAAGCTCTGGTCCCCGGGCTCCAGAGATAGCTAGCTAGCACATGTTAGCATCCTGTCAGCCCAAGCTCTGGTCCCCAGGCTCCAGCGCTAGCTAGCTAGCACATGTTAGCATCCTGTCAGTCTGTGCTCAGGGTTGGGGAGATGGGATGTTTGCTAACGGTTTGTGTTAAATTTCAGGTGATGTTTATCCAGAACAAGGGTCAGGTGACTCTGACCATTGAGCTTTTGGACACGGAGGAGGCTCAAGCTGACGACCCCCTGGACGTCCAGGTACAGCCCTGCCGAGGGTCAAGGGTCAAGTTAGTGGGGAAGTTTAAACACTGGTTGACTGGCCAAGTTGGCTAGCAAGCTGACTGCAGTTGGCCCTCCATAACCTCCCCTCCCTGCCCCCAGTGTTTGTCCAGCTACATGGAGCAGTTTGTGGGGACCGACTCGACCCTGTGCTCCGGAGGAGAGGGATACTTCTTCAAACCAGTCTTCCTTCCCAGGTGAGACCTCCCACAGCTGGTCTCAGGTGAGACCTCCCACAGCTGGTCCCAGGTGAGACCTCCCACAGCTGGTCCCAGGTGAGACCTCCCACAGCTGGTCCCAGGTGAGACCTCCCACAGCTGGTCTCAGGTGAGACCTCCCACAGCTGGTCTCAGGTGAGACCTCCCACAGCTGGTCTCAGGTGAGACCTCCCACAGCTGGTCCCAGGTGAGACCTCCCACAGCTGGTCCCAGGTGAGACCTCCCACAGCTGGTCTCAGGTGAGACCTCCCACAGCTGGTCCCAGGTGAGACCTCCCACAGCTGGTCTCAGGTGAGACCTCCCACAGCTGGTCTCAGGTGAGACCTCCCACAGCTGGTCTCAGGTGAGACCTCCCACAGCTGGTCTCAGGTGAGACCTCCCACAGCTGGTCTCAGGTGAGACCTCCCACAGCTGGTCTCAGGTGAGACCTCTCACAGCTGGTCTCACCTCCCCAGGACAGCTGCACCGCGCAGGAATACCCCTCTCAAGTGCTGCGAATGTTTGACACACTCACCTCTCTCTCTCCCTGTCTCCCTCTGTCTCTGTCTCTCTCTCTCTCTCTCTCTCTACTTCCCTCTCTCTCTACCTCTCTCTCCTCATCTCTCTCTCTCTACCTCTCTCTCCCCTCCCCCAGGAACCTGCGTCGGTTCCGCCGCTGGCAGGTGCGCCAGGTGGAGGCGATGCGCTGCAGGAGGGAGTGGCAGAGGCAGCTGGGCGTGGAGAGTGCCGGCAGTCTGGAGTGCCGCTTCAAGCTCAACACCCACAAGATGGTGTTCGTCATGAACTCTGAGGACTACATGTACCGCCGGGGCGCGCTGGTCAAGGCCCGCAAGGTAGGAGGGGAAGGGGAAGGGGTGTAATGCCCGCAAGGTAGGGGAGGGAGGGAGGGGTGTAAATGTGCAGACATGAGCAGAGAAGGACTTAAGAGTTGTTCAGGAAATGTGTTGGGGTGTGTGTGTGTGGTGTTCGGTAGACAGGCTAGGGGAAGGCTAAATGCTAACTGGTGTGTGGATAGTCGCTCATGTCTGTTGTAGGGCTGAAGGTTTTCATTCAGTCTCCCAAGCCCACTTGCCCTTCTCCCGTTTTGATCCTCTAGTAGTTGGGTAGAAGCAGTTCTGCTAGCTGAGCTCACAGCTCGGTCGATAACGAGCTCCGCTGAAAACCGGCGGCTGATTACAGCAGCCACTCGTCCACCCTCTCCTCATCCTTGGTCTCTCTCCTCATCCTTGGTCTCTCTCCTCATCCTTGGTCTCTCCTCTCATCCTTGGTCTCTCATCTCATCCTTGGTCTCTCATCCTTGGTCTCCCCTCATCCTTGGTCTCTCCTCTCATCCTTGGTCTCTCCTCTCATCCTTGGTCTCTCCTTATCCTTGGTCTCCCCTCATCATCGTCTTTTCTCTCTCCAGTCTCAGCACAGAGTGGCCGTGAAGCAGCACGAGCGCTTCAACAAGTGGCACCAGGGCTGGCTGGCCAATCACGTGAGTCCTTCGGCCGATCGCTCGGTCCAGGATTGGCTGTTGGGCGAGGCTGAGGAGGACATGATCCCCTGTAAGACCAGCTGCCTGTCCACACAGATCAAGGGGCAGCCGGTCAACAGATACCAGGTTCACTACAGCGGCACTAAGCCGCCCGCCTCACCATAGACACGGATACACACACACAAGCACTCTCTCTTTCTCTCTCTCTCACACACATAAACACACACACACACGTATACACACACGTATACACACCCACAGGATGCAGTCTGATTGAGCTGTTGAAGGCCTGGTTGTCCGCTAGGTGGCAGAGACATGTTAAGAGAGACACCCACCCCCCCTAGTGGTGGAGCTAAGACATGACGGAACGTGGTCCCAGAGGAAGGAGACCCGATCACCGACAAATGGGAGATTCGCAAATCATTTGTTTCAGAAATGTGAATGTCTCTTCTTATTGATTTTTTTTTTCTTTTGTCTTTTTAAATGAAGAAAAAAAAAAAAAACTTAAAAAATAAATAAATAAGTCAGTCGTAGTTTTTACTAGCTTTTGAAGCCTGAGCTCCTTCCGTTTGACCTGTGTTTATACTGAGAGACGCGGGTGTCCAGACCGCCACCACCGTCTTTTGTACAGCCCAGCTCTAGGAACTGCAGAACTGTGTGTGTATGCATATATGTACACAGCAGGTAAAGACGGTATTTTAAATACGTACCTACGGAGGGGAAATATAAGGATAAACTCAACTGTAAGACAAAGATACATAGTCCTTGGTGTTATCCTTGCAGCCAACTCTTTTTGATGTTTGTTTCTTTTCTGTGTTATTTCGTTGATTTTCGTTTTTATTTTATTTTTGTCTCGTGACTTATCTAAACAAATGATCACCAGGGGTCATTAGTGGTCTTCACAGTTGAAATTTGTTAATTTTATGAACCATCAGAATTATGTACCATATTCATAATTTCACCAAATCTTTTTTGGTCTCGTGTCTTTTTTGCATACTGAAATTGAAAATAAAAAAAATATCAGTGTTAAAAAAAGAATGTATAACATTTATCCTGTATCAGTTATCATGATGAAATAAACAACCTAGTTGTGAACTTCTTAAAATCGTCGTCTTTGTTAAACTACACATCCACATAGTCTAAACTTGGACCAGACTTTGGATTGTAGTTCGATGAGTAATGGGAGGCCACGGTTGCAGGGTTTCTGCGGGGTCTTGAAAGCTCAAAAAACTTGAACTTAAAATGTTAGCCCTTAAAACGTCTCAAACTGCCAGATTTTCATCCGAGGGCTTAAATTTCATTAAGTCAGGTCTAAAAAAGGTTTTACTCTCAAAGTATCATGGAGTCAAAGCCTACAAAGCAGACCTCAAATTAGGGGGGGGCTTGACCCCCCCCTTAAGACTTGGACCCCCCCCCCCCCCCCCAAAAGTTACAACTAGATAGTTTGTTATGATCCTTGATAGCTCAGTGGTTAAGGATGTGGGCTACTGTCCGAAGGTTCCTGTGTGGTATGAAGGGTCACTATAGTGAGCGTATACGCTCTGTGCTGGTTTTGAACCCAGGTCATTGTGGTGTAGGCCCTTAGAATCTGTTGGTACCTCACGATTCGATTCTTGGAGTCAAGATTCAATAAAAAAAAGATTCCACATGTATCAAATTGCGATTCAATATATCCTTACATAAAAATTAATTATGAATTGATGTGAATCACTAGAAGACTGAATCACGATTCACATGTGAATCGATTTCCCCCCCCCCCACCACTAGTACTTGGTGCTGAATTAAATTAAATTAGGTTATTAATCTTTCTGTAAATTAAATTAATGCTTTTTCAATAACTGAATTCATAGAAATATTTTTTTTCTTCCAGAATTTCTTTGATATTTTTTTTTTTTAATAATGTGTCGTGTAGGTCTTACATTTCAATCTTTATGTTCTTAAAAAGGTCTTAAATTTGACTTACTGAAGGAAACTTGTTAATGGCACGCCTTCCTGACCCATTGTACACTTGCTTAGCTTGTTGCTGTAAAACAATCGAGAACTGAGGAAAGCACTCGTTCTGAGTGGCAAAGAAAGAGGCCGGAGTCAGGGCGAGAGTTTTAAAAATAACAAGTGGTTTATAAAACCCAGATATGACAGGATCACCAAAGTGGATACGGAAATACAAATGACAATCAGGAAAACCATCGTAGAACAGCGTAATACACTCAACATTTACAAACTACTCTGCAAAAATGGGAGAATTGTAAGACAGCCTTTCTTAGTCTTGTCTCTTTAAAACACAGAACCACAGTTATCTATTTTCGTTTCAGTTTTTTTTTTTTTATGTTATCAAAGTACATCCACCTAGCAACTACGTATTACTTTCACCGTCGTCTACTTGAAAGAGAATACAACATCGATAAGAGCGGGATTGAAGATGCAGAGATCGAACAGCAAGCGCTAAAAAGTCAAATCATCGAGTGGTCAAACTACACCCATGAGAACCAACGAAATGTCGGGGCTTGCGCTCGTCTTGTTATCATTCACAAACTGTACAAACTAAGGTAACCCATGTCATTGGGTTATACTGGCTGTCTGTCCAAGGCTCATCATCATAGAAGGGTCAGTTATAGATTGTTATTATCACTGGATCATAAAGCACTAATGCCACTAGTCAGCTGGTCTCAGATCAGTTTGTGTGTGTTATCCAGCTCCAGGCTCAAAAGAGTAAAGGTAAGGAGCTGACAGGCTGGTCTGAGAACAGCGTAGAAGTATCTTGTTATAATGTATGTATCCTCTGGACTTGAGTCCACCACGCTTGCCACCCAAATCTCTACCTTCTTCTGGAACAGTGGTTCTCAACCCTGGTCCTCGGGGACACCCTGTCCTGCATGTTTTAGAAGTTTCCCTGCTCCAGCACACCTTCAAATTAATGGTCATTAGTTGGCTTCAACAGAGCTTGCTAACCACCCATTCATTTGAAACAGGTGTGCTGTTGTAGGGGGTCAGATGGCTGAGCGGTGAGGGAGTTGGGCTAGTAATCAGAAGATTGCCTGATCAATTCCCCACCGTGCCAAATGACATTGTGTCCTTGGGCAAGCCACTTCACCCAACTTGCCTCGGGGGGAATGTCCCTGTACTGACTGTAAGTCGCTCTGGATAAGAGCGTCTGATAAATTACTAAATGTAAAATGTACTGGAGCAGGGAAACAGGATAGGGGGTCCCTGAGGACCAGGGTTGAGAACCACTGCTCTGCACTCTAGCTTTACTGAACACACAGGTCATGGTGTAACAGACGTGATCGCTCAAACTTCGTCGGCAGTGCGCACACGTCCGTCACTGGACTCAGACTCGGCACCGCAGACTCCGCTAGCGCGACCGCTACCAGCTACACCAACGACAGGTTAGCTTCTCCCTGGTCCTGGTGGTCTGTGATTCTGAGGAGTACACAAGTGTACGCTAGGGCAACAGGGTAGTGAATGAGGGCGCACAGTACGGACCTCCATGTACCCTCGCCTTCTAGAGCCCTGGATGCAAACCCCGGGTGATGGGCGGAGTCAGGAAATGAGATAGATGGAATCACCGACAAGGTACGAACCAATCACAATCCAGAATATACTTTCTCTTTTCTTCTACGTTTTAGTTTTTTTTGTTGTTGGTATTTTGTTTTTTACAAACACGATTCAACAGGTTTTACACATTGAAAATATGCAGGATTGTGAAACAGTTTTTAAAAAATCGCCTAAAATACTGCTTGTTTTTAAGAGCTAAATCAACATTAACATTATGGTTGAAATCAATAACTGTTTCAGCCACAATGAGCAGTCTTCTGATACATGTCATGAAAAATAAATTAAGATACATTATGTACAATGAACAAGGGAAGCAGCATGCAGGAAAGACATTAGGCAAAGTCTTACGAAAAGAATCCTCTTTAGGGGGATAAGGGCAGTGCCGTCTCGCAGTAGACAGTTATAGACTCTGAAACGGTGTGTGTGTGTGTGTGTTTGTGTGTGCACATGCATGCGTGTGTGTCTATAAATAGGTATGCAGGCATGTGTGTTCATAACAAGGAGGGCTGTCCATTGCTTCAAAAGGCCTAAACAGTAAAAGCGTTTGGGAGGAGGGGGTAACATGAGCTAGCACCAGGAAAGCAGTAGAAGGCAACTGAAGTTCATGCTGTATAATAAACACACAAACGAAAAAAAACTGCTTGATGGCAGGCTGAGGGTCATCTCATGACTGCATGATGTCATCACAGCCTAGCCAGAGGGAGAGAGAGAGAGAAGTGTGCATGTGAGTTTGTGTCAGTGTGTGCGTGTCTAAGTGGGAGACAGCAAGATGTTGTGTTGGAGATAAAGGAAGTGTCACACAGAGAGAGAGAGAGAGAGAGAGAGAGAGAGAGACAGAGGGGTGCAGGAATAGAAGTGAGAAGCTACAGCGAACATCCTTCCTCTGAGACGCAGGGAGGCCCACCTATAGAAGCCACAGCCTGCGTCCAGAGTTACAGCCGATAGAGATTGTTGCTCGCAAAGGTGAGACATCTGGAAGTCGAACCAAGCGTATAAAACAGCAACAGAAAACAAAGGAGCAACAGTGTTAGTCAGACGTTACGTTTTCCCTCGTGTTGTTACTCGTCTTGGCAACAACAACAAAAACTTAAATACAAAATAAAAATTCATCATAGAAATATAATAAAGTCGTAAAAAAAACAAAGCAAGTGCAATTGTCACGACGATGATACAGCAAGAAATCACCAGTTTTTGTGGGGACGATTAGTGCATGTTCACAACGTAGAGACACAGGCCTGTCACTGACCCCCAAACACGACCCCTGACCCTCTGAACCCTCTGAACCCTGGACAACAACCTGAACGAAGGGCTTTCTACTGTCGCCTGACGTTTGATGCTGAATTATGTTAGTGTGTTACACTCTTGTGCTCAATGCCATGTCAACGTCAAGCTTCATAAAGCCAGTGTTTATATTGTTTTGGAGCTTTCATGATCAAATCAGTGTCTTAGAACGTGATGGATGGTATCCCAAGAGAGACACAGGCACGGGAGAGAGAGAGAGCAGGGAGAGATCGCCCTCTCTACAGCAGGGAACACTGACCCACTACATTCCCATCAAGAAACACAGATCATTGCTCTGGCTTTCAATCTTTTTTTTTTTTCTCATCATCATAAATAACACATAGAACACGGACATCAGAGTCCTAACGGTAACACAGCGTGTTCGAAAACCTACAAAGGAATTTCACAGGCAAAAAATAATCATAATGGAACAGGTTTTTTGTTCGTTTTTTTTTTTTTTTTTTTGCTTGATGCATCACACACAGTTAACCTGCAAGTGTTGCCAGACAGGGTCGTAGACTGACTTCATCACAACTTGATAAACAACTGAACCAACCCATATTAAACAAAGGAGTAGAAAAAGGACACCACCCAGTGTAACCCAGTTGGTCTTCTTGATATGCTGTGGTTTGTCGACAGGCTCCAGAGTCTGTGCTCTGAATAAATATTGGTTTTATATTGTCTTTGATTGAATATTTTCATATTTTTCCCTGTTGATCCTGAAGTATTTCATATGTAAACAGTCGATTATTAGTTAACGCAGCTTCGAAGATTGGCAGAAAATTAATGGAAAAACTAATATACAATCCAAAACATTATTAACAAAATGTCAACAACCAAAGTCTGTTATTAAAGGAAAACAAAATGACTCAGAGTAAAATCCTAGGGCAGTGTGGCATTTCCAAAGATGTGCCTGAATATATTTCCCTATGTGTGTGTGTGTGTGTGTTTATCATCTGTAGCAATACTGTGGTTGTGCTTCAGCAAATATGTTTATCTCAAAATCACGATGTCTGTGTGTGTGTGTGTGCATATGTGTGTGTGTGTATATGTGTGTGTGTGTGTGTGTGAGAGAGCGAGGCAGCAGTGTGGTCGCCTGCTGTAGCCCAGCTCAGCTGAACGCCTCGTCATCTGTGTCCTCGATAAGAACCTTGGTGTCTTTCTTGGACCTGAAAAAAACAACACACACACACACACACAGATAATCAAACTAATGTAGGCTTCAAGGGGGTCCCACACTCTCTCTTTCCATCAGGGAAGGCTACAGGTCTTTCCTGGGTGTGATCCTAATGTCATCACCCCAAAAACGAAAAAATATATATACGTGTGTGTGTGTGTGTGAGAGGACGTACTGCGAGGACAGCAGCGGTCGCCGTAGCGACAGGCTGTAAGAGCGCTTCCAGCTCTTCTTGCCCTGGCGGTTGCGGACGCCGTCCTCCTGGTCCATCATCTGCTCCAGCAGGGTCTGGTCGTCTGCGTTCAGGGGAGCCACCGAGATGTCCCGCACCGCGCGGAACTCTCCACAGTTATTCAGGTGCTCGTTCTCCAGGCGGAAGAAGTTCCACACAAATCGCCTGGGGGGGGGGAGGTAGGAGGGGTGGAAGGTAGGGAGGGAGGAGGGGGAGAGGGAGATAGGAGGAAAGAGTGCGTGTGTGAAAGGCACGAGAGTGGATTGTGAAAGAGAGGAAGGTCTCAAAACAGAGAGAGACAGATAGAGACACAGTGAGCCAGAACAAGAGAGAGAGGGAGTGTGTGAGAGAGAGAGAGAGAGAGAGAGAGAAAGAAAGAGAGAATGACAGAAAGAGAGAGGGAGTGTGAGAGAGAGAGAGAGAGAGAAAGAAAGAGAGAATGACAGAAAGAGAGAGGGAGTGTGAGAGAGAGAGAGGGAGTGTGAGAGAGAGAGAGGGAGTTTGGGAGACAGAGAGAGAGAGGGAGTGTGAGAGAGAGAGAGAGTGTGTGTGTGTGTGTGTGTGTGTGTCGTCCCACCTGAAGACCTCGAGGGGGGCCAGCACGGTGGCTACGATGTCGCCCACTGAAGGGATGCTGGTCATGGTGGTCAGGGAGATCTGGATGGTCCAGGCGAAACGCAGGATCACGTCCTCGATAATGGCACAGTAGTAGTACGCCTGGGGGGGGCACAGGGACTCATGAGTCTGTGTGAGAGTGTGTGTGTGAGAGTGTGTGTGTGTGTGTGCCTCCTCACCTTGTGAGGGTAGACGATCTCCTCCCTCAGGAAGGTGTTCTCCCCGGCCCCGCGGTCGAACAGGCCCCAGTCCATCCTCAGGTCCCAGAGGAGCGTGTACAGAGAGCTGACAGCCGAGAAGATGATGAGCAGGTACAGGAACATGTCGCTATCTGAATGGCCCTGCTCTGGAACACACCAGGACAGAGGCAGTGTCAGCGTGGATCGGGGGCAGAAGGGCTTATAGGTGGTCACAATGGCCTCTCTCCCTCACACACACACACACACACACACACACAGTAGAATGCAGGGCTCATGTATATAAACAGCTATATCAGAGTGAGCGTCAGCAGTGGACCGCCATGACACTCCTAACCACCAGAGGGGGAACCTCCACCTCCAATAAACAGGACAAGCAAAAAGCTGACTCATGACGTTCAATTCAAATAGGAATCATCTCTTCACATTTACACATTTAGGATTGGTCTGTATATGTTTGAATCCAAACACTCTTTTTTGCTTTTGTCTTTTTTCACCATTTATAATTTCAGTGAAACTTCAGGGTGATCAGTGTAACTTCAGTGAGATCAGTGTAACTTCAGTGAGATCAGTGTAACTTCAGGGAGATCAGTGAGATCAGTGTAACTTCAGTGAGATCAGTGTATCTTCAGTGAGATCAGTGTAACTTCAGGGAGATCAGTGTAACTTCAGGGAGATCAGTGTAACTTCAGGGAGATCAGTGTAACTTCAGGGAGATCAGTGTGACTTCAGTGATGTCATCAGTGATGCAGTTGTTTACTTGAGAGTGTGGACAGCTTCTTCACTGGCTGCCGTGGTAACTGTGCTTCCAAACAGTCACCACAGCGTCCCACTGTGCCAACTGTCCTGTCCTGTCCTGTTGATGCTTGTCACAAGCGCCGTGTTGTGATTGGCCGACACCCAGGGCTCCCTCCCCCTGCTGCTGGTGTATACACACTTCTCAGCCTGGAGGGATAGTGTGTGTGTGTGTGTGTGTGTTTGAGGTATTCCAAGGCTGGATCTCTCTGAGCGGAGCAGCCTCCCATTGTGTGAGCTGTGTGTGTGTGTGTGTGTTGCCATGTGCCCTAACACATAGTGACAGGCTTGCGTCCAACAAAGCAACAGGAGACCATGTCGTCCTCACACGCAAGGCAACGGCATCAATCACCTCCCCTCCCCCCCTCCCCCCTCCTCTCTGTTATTAACTAGGGAGCCTGTTTAGACCAACACACACAGATCAGACAAATCAGTAGACCTGACAGATCGTCCAGCACTTGTGCTTTGTGATCCACTGATGCCCCTGTGTGTGTGTGTGTGTGTGTGTGTGTGTGTGAGTGTGTTTAGGTGTGGCAGGTTATCGCTGGGCTGGACTCAAGAGCTCAGACTTTGAACCTTGGACAGGCAACTGTGTTTGTGTGTTTGAGGTAGTGTGTGTGTGTGTGTGGGGGGGGGGGTTGTCTGTGCATATGCTTTTGTGGCAGACTGGGTCGATGACTCGATTCATAGCCTACACGGGTCTACAAACACACACACAGCCACACACACACACACAGCAGGCTGATCCATCCATCATGGTCAAATCATCCCACTTCCTACCCACCAGGGGACAGGAACAGACCCAGGGTCATCCCTCACAGATAACTCTCTCCCTCTCTCTCTCCCTCTCTCTCTCTCTCCCTCTCTCTCTCCCTCTCTCTCCCTCTCTCTCCCTCTCTCTCCCCCTCTCTCTCCCTCTCTCTCCCTCTCTCTCCCCCTCTCTCTCCCTCTCTCTCTCTCTCTCTCCCTCTCCCTCTCTCCCTCAGTCCCCAGTGTGTCCCCAAGTCACCTCTGCCTCTTCCTGGCTCCCACACAGTCCACATCCCCTATCTCTTACCATATTAGTAGTATTTTAACCTCACTCATACCAAACAATTTTTGCCTCCACCAAACCCCAGAGACGACAGGTAAGGCAGAAAGCAAAGTGACATCGAACACACAGTGTGAGATGAAAACAAGATGTTAAGAAACCGCCCCATCTTCACCTCATCTCCAGGAGAGCTCTTCAGAGGTCCAGTCCAGGGGTACTGGACCTCCTTAGGGCTAGCTAGCTATGACTCATGCTGACTCATGCTGACTCAGCCCCCTACAGCATTATGGTGGGGGAGCTGTGGGTCCTTATGGCTGACAGTTCATGCCGCCAGATAAAAGGCTAGGGCTTAGCATGATGCTAACCGATCCACACGCTCCATTAGACAAGACCCTACAGGGCTGAGGGGGGCTTCTTGGTCATTGAGCGCTCAATAGGGGTTATCGGTGGTCACAATTGCCTCTCCCTCTCACTCACACACACACACACACACACACAATGCAGGAAGCATCTGCAGTGTCTGCCGACAGTGACAGGTCCTGGCATCCAGGAAAAGCAATCAATCACCGCTCTTTAGTGTCTGGTTGTTTGTTATCTACCTCTGTGGTTGTCATTAAGAACCAGCTCTGCCACCTGCTACCCTTGTTTACAATCGATTCATTTCGTTATCTGTCTTCTCTGCTTATTCATGTACTCATCCACTGACACACTCATCCATCTATACATTCATAGATTCATTTAATTGTACATTTATGAATTGGTTCATTTCACGTGTAGCAGAAAGCTGGCTCTCTGTCGTCCGGTCAGTACCCCTCCCAGACACAACTGAAGACATGGTAGAGTGGTTCTGGTCTGAGCAGGGGTGAGGCAAGGGTCAGCCCATATCAGATCAGTGTGTGTGCGTACGTACGTATGTGTGTGTGTGCGTACGTATGTGTGTCTGTGTGTGTGTGCGTACGTATGTGTGTCTGTGTGTGTGTGTGTGTCTGTGTCTGTGTGTGTGTGTGTGTGTGTGTGTGTGTGTGTGTATCCTATCTCTATTCCAGCAGTGTAGGTCCACTAGAGACTCATGTACTCTGGAGTATGTATTTCTGCCGCAGGCAAGTAATTACAGCATCCACTCCTCCAGCAAGTCCTCCCTCCCTCTCTCCCTCCCATCGGTCTCCTCTAACTAGTCCATCCTCCTCCCTCCCTCCCTTCCTTCTCTCTGTACAGCTCCAGTCTTTTGTCCTCTGACATCCCTCACTCCCTCCACTCTTTTAATCCTTCGTTCATTTCCTGGTTTCACTTATTGTGGTTCATTTCTGGGTCCCACCTCTTGGTCTACAGTAGATCTCAGCCAACAGTCTCGCCATCACAAATCTCTCTCTCCCTCTCTCTCCCCCTTTTGTCTCTCTCTACCCTCTTTCTGGTCTCTCTCCCTCTCCAATAAAACCATCATTAGCCTATAGCAGTATAGACAACACAGCAGTATCTCGGCCCCTTTGAGCCTGGCTAGTTCATAAAGAAATTCCTATGGGGCTTTATTAGCAATAGAGCTAACGTTAGCGCCAGGCTCTCCTGCATGCTAAGCAGCTGTGCGGATAACGCTAATGCACAGCAACACATCCCACACTGATCCTGGATCAACCCTAGGCCTCTCCGTCAGGGCCGACGTCCTGGATCGCCTAGAGAGCCAGGAGATCCTCATCGCACAACAGCTGAATTAACGTCAACAGTTAAACCTCAAAGCTCACTGCCTCGACATCTAACACTACCTTCCGATGAGTCACAATCCAACGTTATCTGCGCAAGATTCTTGTTTTTGTTTAATCTTTTATGTGTTTCCGGCAACCCGCTCTCTAACACGTTTTCTTGGCCGTGCACATCAGTTCAAAGTGATGTCTTGACGACCAAAACAACAAGCTCCCGGACCGAGGAGCTTCCCCCCAGGCATTTCCTGCTCCGAGGGGAGAGCAGGTCCTGGGGTTCCTGGGGGTCTGGGCCTCAGGGTGAGGCCGGCCTCGGGGTGAGGCTGGCCTCAGGCCTGTTTGCTGGGAGGTCAGCCAGAGGGCGTGTCTGCACAGGGCCGGCAGAGCTGTGACGGCAGGAGAGCAGCTGGGGGGACAGGACCTCACGTTGTCATCTGCTCTGCTCTGCTGTCCTCTGCCCTGCTCTTCTCTGCTCTGCTGTCCTCTGCTGTACTCTGCTGTACTCTGCTCTGCTGTCCTCTGCTCTGCTCTGCTGTCCTCTGCTGTACTCTGCTCTACTCTGCTCTGCTGTCCTCTGCTGTACTCTGCTCTGCTGTCCTCTGCTCTGCTGTCCTCTGCTCTGCTGTCCTCTGCTCTGCTGTCCTCTGCTCTGCTGTCCTCTGCTCTGCTCTTCTCTACTCTGCTGTCCTCTGCTCTGCTAGATGGCTGGTGCTAAAACTAGATCATATTCACATCCAGGGTACACTCTTTAATCCACCTAAGCTTTGAAGAATGTGTTCATTCTAAATAAATTCATGAATCAATAAGAAATGTACTTCAAACATCTAGTGCTATAGATAACTAACAACAAACACTTTCCGGAACACTTGGAATTGGTAGCCATGCCAACAACGTAGAGTTAAGTGATATTTCTTGTATTACTCTTGGTTTCATCCTTTCTTTCATGCTCCCTTCATCCCCTCTCACTTAACCCCCTCTACCTCTCCATTAGCAGGAGGATAGAAAGGAGGGATGAGAGGAGGGATGGAGACTTCAGACAGCATAGAGGATGACAAGAGGTTGCTAGCAGCCTGGTGTCGTTCAGCAGGGAAACCTTCCGATGGTTTGCTTCCTCCAACAACCCCACACCTCTCCAATTCCTCAGACTCGTCTCCCTCTCTCTCCCTCTCTCTCTCCGTCTCTCTCTCCGTCTCTCTCTCCGTCTCTCTCTCCGTCTCTCTCTCCGTCTCTCTCTCCGTCTCTCTCCGTCTCTCTCTCCGTCTCTCTCTGTCTGTCTCTCTCTGTCTGTCTCTCTCTGTCTGTCTCTCTCTGTCTGTCTCTCTCTGTCTGTCTCTCTCTGTCTGTCTCTCTCCGTCTCTCTCCGTCTCTCTCCGTCTCTCTCCGTCTCTCTCCGTCTCTCTCCGTCTCTCTCCGTCTCTCTCCTACTCTCTCCGTCTCTCTCCGTTTCTCTCTGTCTCTCTCTGTCTCTCTCTGTCTCTCTCTGTCTCTCTCTGTCTCTCTCTGTCTCTCTCTGTCTCTCTCTGTCTCTCTCTGTCTCTCTCTGTCTCTCCCTGTCTCTCCCTGTCTCTCCCTCTTTATCAGTTGCCTTCTCATGTATTTGCGTTTATCAAGAATGGTTGCACACTTGCACAAACACACACACACGCTCACGCACGTACGCACACGCACACACATTGATCTAAATTCAAATCAACGAATGAACCTGGAGGTCCTGCTGAGATGTAACATTTGGAGGGTTGAAAGGTTGGGCTCCAGTTAGAAGGAGCTGGCATTTCCAAGATAAATATATAATTGTGCCATGTCATCAAATAGCAACTACATCAACTCTAAACTGGTGAAAACAGCTTAGCAAGGGGCTTTGAACTCAGTAGCTGGGACAGAACAGCGAGGCTTAGCTATGAGACGAGCATGGATAAGAGAGTCTCTGTACACTGTCTCTCTGTGATAAGACTTCAGAACCACAATAAC
>NC_140376.1:2045000-2060000 GCF_054491055.1 Hypomesus nipponensis | reverse complement strand
CGGAGAAGGCCAGCTGCAGGTCCTTGATGTTGCGGTGCTTGCAGCGCTCCTCCTGGGACAGGTGGAACACGGTCTTCCGCTTGCGCAGGCCCTGGGGGGCGTTGCTCTCGCGCTGCGCATCCAGAGACGACTGCAACTCATTCTGCAGAGTGGCAAAGCGCCGCTGAGCCTCAGCTAGCTTCTCTACAGAGAGAGATGGACGTAGAGAGAGAGGGAGAGAGAGGACAGCGACAGAGAGAGATAGAGAGAGGAGAGAGAGAGGGAGTAGAGAGAGAGAGAGAGAGAGAGAGAGAGGGAGAAGAGAGAGTTTTATAATTGTGTAACAATGAACAGAATGAAGAAACACACATGAACACTACACTGCACACAGACACACACACAGACAGACACACACACTCTACACTGCACACAGACAGACACACAAGAGTTCACACAACTTGCTTCAGAGGAATGCCTGGATGACAGCAGGCTTCTGATGTCTATATTTAGAGTAATCTCCATGTGAAAACCAGCGCAGGCCATTCCAGTCTGTCCGTCTAGACCCCGCCCCCTCCTGTCTGCCCTCCGTGGGGGCGGAGTCATGTCATAACCAGAGGCGTGAGAAAGTCACGACCCTCCTCGCCTCGCCTGAGAAGGAAGCACTGAACCATGGGTAATGGAGTTTGTCTAAACGCAGGTGGCAGGTTGGACAGAGGCCTGGTGTGGTTTTAGAAGGATAAAAGGCAGATAATGCCTGGATAAAGGGACATTGCAAAACGTTGTCAAACCAGTGCAAGAGACCTCTTTGAAAATGATTTTTAGGGTGCGAGAGAATAGTGTAGAATAGAAGGATCCAGGAGAGATTCCTACACACTTCCTGTTGGTCCTGGGAAGACTGTGCTTGGCGCAGTGTGCCCGTTAGTGTGGGGAGCTAATGGAAGTGGAGCAGGCTGAGACCAGCGGCTCAAGGACTCTTCAGAGAGATGGGAACACACTTGGAAAAAATGTTGGCGGGGGACGATGGCTTACGTAAAAAGTTACTAAGTTAAGTAGTTACTGTTCCTTAAGGCCCCCACACACACACACAAACACACACACGCACGCACGCGCGCGCGCACACAAACACACACACACACACACACAGAGACTCTCTGTAAATCCACCATGAGAAGAGCAGAAGTGTGTCGGACAGGATTCAGTCATTGCTTGTTTCATCCCAACATCAGTGTCTGGTCTGGTCATCCAGGAGACTGATTATCATACACTGAAACTGGCTGGCTGGCTGGCTGGCTGACTGACAATGAATAACTTGATGCCTGGAAGTCTAGCAGCCTGACTGACTGACTGGCTGACTTACAAGGTTTCAACGCAGAGATAAACTTCACCATGGTAGTATTGCCTATATATGGCTCTGAACTTCACGACAGTTTAATTACAGATCTACTGCGACCTTGATTGTGTGTGTCTGCTAAACCTTTCCTCACGAATGGCAGTTTAGGATCCTCATTTGTACCTAGATTTGTTTTAAAGTCTCCCAGACTAAAACAAATGTTAAAGTATAAACCTCACTGACGACACAGACGTTTTTCTGTTTGCCTCCTTCGGCACACATGTCCCAGCCAGTAAATGATGAGCTTGTTTTGCAAATACTTCAAGTACACAGTATGTTGCTAGGCAGTCTTGGTTCATTAGACGCAGTTCCAGTGACACCCTCTAAGGGCAGTAGCGCCCCCTCAGAGTAGAGTCATAGAAAAACTTCAAGCCAACAACAGAATATCGTATCTCATGTTACACCACTCTCATACTCTCTCCCTAAACTCCTCCCACCAGCATATCGCCCGGCTAAATCTGTCTCCCCGCATTAGACACGACGTCAACTGACACAAATGAGCCACATGCTTCCTGGGAGCATGACACGCTGGAAACAGACCTGCGGTGTTTACGACAGCGAGGGGCGTCACTGAGGAAACTCTAGCGCTGCGCGACACTCTACACGGACGCACGCTGAGGAAAACCTTGCATGAGCATATAAGGCTGGTGGACAGGCTAGGAGGGAAGTCCAGACCTTCATTGGGCTGAGCCAACCTCAATTTACATGTAGTCATTTAGCAGACGCTCTTATCCAGAGCCACTTACAGTAAGTACAGGGACATTCTCTCCAAGGCAAGTAGGGTGAAGTGTCTTGCCCAAGGACACTACCTCATTTTGAACTGCCTGGAAACGAACCGGCAACCTTCTGATTAATAGCCCACCCCCAGTTATGGATGGATTAAGTCATCTTGACCCCGTGACCTTACAGGGGGGTGAGTCGTGGAGTAATGATGAAGCACACATCCTGACCTGCTGCCTTGGAGGAAGTTTTTCATCGTAATGGAGAAAAAAAAAGAAGCATTTCTGCCTTTATGATGTTTTATGCCAGAGATAGAGAAGGTGTGTGGAGAAGAGAGAAATTGGGGAGAGACAGAGAGAGAGAGAGAGAGAGAGAGAGAGAGAGAGAGAGAGAGAGAGAGAGAGAGAGAGAGAGAGAGAGGGAGGGAGAGAGAGAGAGAGACAGAGAGGGAGAGACAGAGAGGGAGAGACAGAGAGGGAGAGACAGAGAGAGAGAGACAGAGAGAGAGAGACAGAGAGAGAGAGAGGGGGGTGACACAGGAGGACCGTACCTGAGTAGAAGGTGTTGATCTTCAGAAGCTCCTTCTCGCACGTCTGGAAGAATTTCTCCTCAAACTTGGCGTAGTACCTCTTGACGGTGTCCTCATCTGTGACTGGGGGGGAGAGGGGAGAGGAGGGGAGAGGAGAGGGGGAGAGAAGGGGAGAGGAGAGAAGAGGGGGAGAGGAGAGGGGGAGAGGAGAGGGGAGGGGGGAGAGGAGGGAGAGGAGGGAGGGGGAGAGAGGAGAGGGGCAAGAGGAGGGAGAGGGGGAGAGGAGGGAGAGGGGGGAGGAGGAAGAGAGAAGAGGAGGGAGGGAGAGGAGGGAGAGGGGAGAAATACAACAGAGGTCAGAATCCTGGACACCAGGTGTGGCTTTCCAGAGCTGAATACAGCGAGCACTCTTTAAATACAGTCCTGCATTCTGCAACCAAAGACGCAGAGGGAAAGTCAGCTGAGTGTCGTCGTGTTTGAACTCTGGTCGGGTAAGCATGCTCTGATACCTGTAAACCCTGGGCTTTAGCTTAAGGGGCTAACGCAGTCTCCAGTCAACCACCTTCAGCATCCCATGATACACTGGAGGCGCTACATGACACTGTACACAGTGCGTTAGATTCGGCTGAGAGCTCACATTTCTGGGACTGTTTCCGTTGCCCCGGGTGGGTTCAGTCAAACAACCCCCCAGAGAGCCAAGCGATCTGCTGCCATGGTAACGACTTAAACAGGCCGCTTCCTGTCTCACCTCTGGCTTGGGGGAGAGTTGTGCTGACCGGATAAGCATCGATAGGCTGTCCTGTACAATATGCTGTCTCATTCAAGCAGATACCTGGAGGGCGTGTGTTTCAGTCAACAAACACCCTTCTCTCCAACCAGGGTTTCTTGATGTCTGCCACATCTAATATCCCCCCAAAACCTAAACTTAAAACCACCTCGCACACCCAGACACACACACACACACACGCACACACACACACACCCTGACAGACAGATGGGCAGACAGACAGGGGGAAAGCTGTCAGTGACACAAGACAGCGTGTCAACCTTTCGTTATCCAACTCTGGCACACGATCATTTTAACAAGCACACCTCGTCATTCAGGACTGTTCACCCCCTCAGATCAATGCTCTGCTTGTCAGACTGGCCAGCCGGCTCCAATACGGGCCCAGAATCACTGATATATCGCTGAATGTCACGGAGAAACAACCATACCAGTCTACTAGCTGAGCCGCTCCCAAGATAAATCAAGTAGTTTTGTCGTGGAGGGGGGGGGGGGTTGTGATAGAAATGTAAACTCGAGTCAGACTAGGTTTCAGGAGAAAATGTTAGCCATCACCTGAGGTGAGCGTTTAACACAGGCAGAAACCTTTCCATGGAGGCATTCAATTCTGAGCTGGGTAATAGGACAGATAGCCCTGGGGTAGAGGGGCGGTCAATATCCCCGGCTTTTAAACACACACACACACAATTAAGCACTACAGTATGTGCATGCGCACGCATTCTCTATCTCTCTCTCTCCCTCCCCCCCTCACACACACACACAGCTAGCCCCTGAGTACAGGCAGGACTGAGTGGTGAAGGACTCTAAGGGTCCCAGAGAGCCAGAGAGCCAGTGAAGCATCTCAAAGCTTTACACAGAAATAAATGAGATCTACTCAACAAAACAATTAATGACGAATTTAATGAAATCACACTGAGTGCTTGAAAATGCTTTGTAGTGAATTCTACAGGCTGGGGTCTATCAGTACAGTACAGTCCAGTACAGTACTGAACCACTCAGTGACAGAGAATCTAAGAAAGCTAACCTGCCAAACAAGCTCACCAGGTACCCAGTTAATGTGCAAGTAGAATCCTGGTGCATGTGACTAGCAGTCATGCTAACCTGGTACCAAGCTAACCCCAACCATGTCCCTGGGACTAGCTGCCTTGTCTAGGATGATGATGGGGGGGGGGGGAGGGGAACATGAAAGCCTCGAAGAGAGTGTAAGGATGAAAGAGAATGATGGAGAGGGAGTGACCCTTGACCTCTCACCTCTCTCTAACCCACTGGTGTACAACAAGAGAGACAGCTGCACCTTAGAGAATATACCTGCGTGTGTGTGTGTGTGTGTGTGTGTGTGTGTGTGTGTGTCTGTATATTAGTGTGTGTGTCTGTGTGTGTTCTCACCCTTTTTTTTTTGCTATGTGACAACAAAGCAGTGAAAGCTCGTCTCACTGGTACGACAGTCCTGAATCAAGGTATTATTCATGCAACGTTCACACAACGTCTTCACAACCAACATTCAACCTGTCAACCATGTCCCCCTTCCTTCCTGCCTTCTTTCCACACACACACACACACACACACACACCTCATAGAGGACAGAATCTTCTAACAAGCTCAAATCGTAATGGCTTAAAAGAGAGGGGTTTCATCAAAGGTGTGTCGGCTCTCAACAGCTTCCGTCTCCAGCACAGACACACACACACACACACACACACACACAGACACACACTCCCAGTATGGGTCCAGACAGGCACTCGTTACTGGAACAGTGTGTGGTCCAGGAGGAACAGATCACTGTTAGAGACCCTCTGTACCCACACACACACACACACACAAACTCCACCTCTTAGTGGCCCTGTTTCTCTCTTAACAGTGTGTCCACATCACAGTGTGAACTCCTCCGCAACCAGAGAGACATGGAGAATGAGGGAAAGAGAGAGAGACTAAGAGAGGGAGAGGAGAGAGAGGTTGGGGGGGAGAGACGAGACTGAGATGGCTTCCAGAGGTTCAGTACTGTGGACAGCTCTGCCCTGTCCCCTCCCTGGTGTTCCTCTAACCATCACACGGGGTCCGTAGGACCACAAACACAACCTCCCACCTAGCTCAACACGGTCTGTGTGGATCATCTGCCTTCACTCAGACAAAGAAGTGTGGAGATGGTTATAGAAAAACAAGTCCTGCTCTATTCCCCCGGTAGCTTGTTGGTAGGCTGCGGAACACAAGCCTCTCCTCCTCTCTCTCTCTCTCTCCTCCTCTCCCCCCTCTCATTCCTCCTTCTCAGGCACAGATGAATAAATGATGAGCATTAGCAGTCTCCCCCCAGACCTCCCCTCCTCCCTCTCTCCCTCTTCTCCCGCCCCTCTCCTCCCCCCTCTCCTTATATGGGCTTCCCCTTGACCCCACCCCCATAAAACATACACATAAATTCCTCTTGGCGCCCCCGAACATAACACACACACACACACACACACACACACACACACACACACACACACACACACACACACACACACACACACACACACACACACACACACACGGCTGAGGTCCGAATGCTGCTGCCCATCCCCCCCTGAAGGTGGTGGGATAACATGAGCATGTACAGTCTATCAGACCCTGCCCCCCCACCCCCCCCCCCATGTCACACACTGTCTGTATTTAGATTTTTTTTTAAGGTTTAAGAAGGTTGAAAAATAAAAAGTATTGACAGGTTTAAAATGTATTTTTGAAAAAAAAGTTTCTAAATGGTTCAAATAATATTTTCGAACAAAAAAAGTTTTGAAAACGAGATGGGACGTTTGGGACGACAGGATAACGTTAATTTCAAGCCCTGCCCCCAAGATGTCCTGCTCCTCTTAACAGTATTATCAGAGAGAGAGACATGCTGCGAGAGAGACATGCTGTGAGAGAGAGACGTGCTGTGACAGAGAGAGAGAGAGAGAGAGAGAGAGAGAGAGAAAGAAAGAGAGAGAGAGAGAGAGAGAGAGAGAGAGAGAGAGAGAGAGACATGCTGTGAGAGAGAGAGAGAGAGAGACATGCTGTGAGAGAGAGAGAGAGAGAGAGAGAGAGAGAGAGAGAGAGAGAAAGAGAGAGAGAGAGAGAGAGAGAGACATGCTGTGACAGAGAGAGAGAGAGACATGCTGTGACAGAGAGAGAGAGAGAGAGAGAGAGAGACATGCTGTGAGAGAGAGAGACATGCTGTGACAGAGAGAGAGAGAGACATGCGGTGGGGTCTGAGAAGAGATCAGAGTGACTGGAGTCTGTGTGTTTGCAGAGCAGATATCATCTTGTAATCATCCTCAGGGTGGAGTCTGGCTACAATATCTGCCAGGCCGTAGATCTCTGTCTGTTTCTCCCAGACACACACAGACACAGCTATCATTTGACCCTCCCTCACGCTCGGTGAAGCGTCATTGGGGGGGCTGCTTATCAGCCGTGTTAATGCTGCGTCCTCTCAGTCTGAGCGGTCGTTCCTCTTATCTCCCTCCTCCAAGCTGCCCAGGACAGACTAGACCAGAGTACAGGGCTGTTCCCTGCTCATTACAATACACTGACCCACGGTCGGCTGTCGTACAACATAACACGAGACATTCAGTTATTGTGGGTGTGATGATGGAGTGCTGGTCTCACTGGCTGGGGGGAGGTGGGGGGGGGGGGCTGGGGGGGGGTCTCTGGGGACAGGTAGGGTCAGGGTTGAGGTGAATTTAGATTTTATCACCGTAATTTGAGGGGAATTAAATCAAATTCAATCGAAGGGTGAGTCTGCGTTTCTGGGAGTAAAGGAAGAGAGAGAGAGAAAGAGAGACACACAGAGAGAGAGAGAAAGAAAGAGACAGACAGAGAAAGAGAGCGACAGAGAAAGACAGAGACAGAGAGAGAGAGAGAGAGAGAGAGAGAGAGAGAGAGAGAGGGACAGAGACAGAGAGAGAGAGAGAGAGAGAGAGAGAGAGAGAGAGAGAGAGACAGACAGAGTGCCCCCCTCCCCCAAACAAAGAGGTTCCTCAGGCTGTTCTACACATCCTCCCACCTCTCCTAATACACACACACACACAAACACACACACAAACACACACACACACACAAACAACCCTCCCCCTTCTTCACTTGTTTCCCATTGCCCCTCCAGCCACAATTAATTCCACCAATCAGAGGGTGTGTGGATCCAGCAGAACATTAAGAATGCACATGCACCAGCCCGGCCTGCAGCGCCCCCAGGACACCCCTGCTGTGTCCTGGGGCACAGGCCCAGCCTCAACGCACACAGCATACTGGGGAATCACTCATTCAAACAAGAGACACTTTAGGGGTTTGTTTCATTAGTGAGAGTGCGTGTGTGTCAGTGGCTGTGTGTGTGTGTGAGGTGTGTGTGTGTGTGTGTGTGTGTGTGAGGTGTATTCCCGTCAGCCTGTGGTCACAGCACCAGCTGGGTGACATTAGGGACTGGGAAGAGAGCCTGGTCAGATGGCGTGTGTGTGTGTGTGTGTGTGTGTAGATCCTGGAGACAGGGAGGTCCTTGGAGAACAGAGCTTTGATCTCTTACTCACGCTAACTTCAACACTCTTTCTGTTTCTGTTTTTACATGTATTATTTAACCAGGCAAGTCATTAAGAACACACACTTATGTCCAAAGGCAGCCAGGGAAGAGACGCTGCTGAATGAACCACCCCCTATCAGGGGTCGACAGCAGAGCTCCTGATCCTAACCTGGACAAACCCTAACCTCCTAAAAACACCAACCCTCCATCCTCTCCTACGGGAACGCAACTTGATTCTTAATCTCAAAAGCGAGTCCACCCTTCACAGAGCATCAGCACCATCAAGAAGTTCTAACCCCTGTCCAAGGTCCTGAAATCCTGCCTCCAACAGACTGCACAGAAACGGGAGGGTGAAGCAGAGTTGAGGGCAGGGTGTTCTGGGTAAGCGGCCTCTGATAGGAACAGGCTTCCAGGACGTTTGTGGAGCGTACCAGGGGACGTGGAGGGATGATCGACCACAATGCGAACAGCCTCCATCTCTCCCACAGCATTACAGATCATCCGTTTTCTTCTATTTAAGTTCTGTTTTTAATGACTCTCTCTTTCTCCTGACCTCTTACCGAAGTATAACTTTACAACAAAGTCTTTTAATTAGCCAATTATCTCCGTTTTAAGTATTTGTAAAAGGAGTTGGGCATCAGAGTGATTGCTCTTGTCCCAGAGCAGGAAGTCTAAGTGGGTCATCTCTTCCAACTTTGTCCTTAAACTATCTTTGTTCTCTTAGTCTGCAGATGATCCTTTAAAAGATTTAGGGACATCTGGGGTGGAAACATCGTATTACCGTGTGTGTGTGCGCGTGTGAGTATGTGTGTGTGTCACAGCAACACAACCTGACAGTTCCAGTATTTATGAGGCTTACTCACAAACCTGGGAGCATTCTTCATCCCAAAACGACTACACAGGAGAGACGCTGAACTGCTGAGACCCTGTGTGTGTGTGTGTGTGTGTGGGCGGCTACAGCCAACCGATGAAGACTATGGAGGAAGTAGGCCACAAACGTCGCCCAATCAGGCGTATGGAATTCCACAGAAAGCCATGTCATCGACCACAGGGCTGATGGGAAAGGTAATCAGCGCCTGTTTTTTCACCCTCTGAGGATGTTGAATCTCCCCCCCTCTCTAAGTGTCTTCTCCAAGAGAGACACACTAGACTCAGAGGAGCAGGAGAGACACACTAGACTCAGAGGAGCAGGAGAGACACACTAGACTCAGAGGAGCAGGAGAGACACACTAGACTCAGAGGAGCAGGAGAGACACACTAGACTCAGAGGAGCAGGAGAGACACACTAGACTCAGAGGAGCAGGAGAGACACACTAGACTCAGAGGAGCAGGAGAGACACACTAGACTCAGAGGAGCAGGAGAGACACACTAGACTCAGAGGAGCAGGAGAGACACACTAGACTCAGAGGAGCAGGAGAGACACACTAGACTCAGAGGAGCAGGAGAGACACACTAGACTCAGAGGAGCAGGAGAGACACACTAGACTCAGAGGAGCAGGAGAGACACACTAGACTCAGAGGAGCAGGAGAGACACACTAGACTCAGAGGAGCAGCAGAGACACACTAGACTCAGAGGAGCAGGAGAGACACACTAGACTCAGAGGAGCAGCAGAGACACACTAGACTCAGAGGAGCAGGAGAGACACACTAGACTCAGAGGAGCAGGAGAGACACACTAGACTCAGAGGAGCAGGAGAGACACACTAGACTCAGAGGAGCAGGAGAGACACACTAGACTCAGAGGAGCAGGAGAGACACACTAGACTCAGAGGAGCAGGAGAGACACACTAGACTCAGAGGAGCAGGAGAGACACACTAGACTCAGAGGAGCAGGAGAGACACACTAGACTCAGAGGAGCAGGAGAGACACACTAGACTCAGAGGAGCAGGAGAGACACACTAGACTCAGAGGAGCAGGAGAGACACACTAGACTCAGAGGAGCAGGAGAGACACACTAGACTCAGAGGAGCAGGAGAGACACACTAGACTCAGAGGAGCAGGAGAGACACACTAGACTCAGAGGAGCAGGAGAGACACACTAGACTCAGAGGAGCAGGAGAGACACACTAGACTCAGAGGAGCAGCAGAGACACACTAGACTCAGAGGAGCAGGAGAGACACACTAGACTCAGAGGAGCAGGAGAGACACACTAGACTCAGAGGAGCAGGAGAGACACACTAGACTCAGAGGAGCAGGAGAGACACACTAGACTCAGAGGAGCAGCAGAGACACACTAGACTCAGAGGAGCAGCAGAGACACACTAGACTCAGAGGAGCAGGAGAGACACACTAGACTCAGAGGAGCAGGAGAGACACACTAGACTCAGAGGAGCAGGAGAGACACACTAGACTCAGAGGAGCAGGAGAGACACACTAGACTCAGAGGAGCAGGAGAGACACACTAGACTCAGAGGAGCAGGAGAGACACACTAGACTCAGAGGAGCAGGAGAGACACACTAGACTCAGAGGAGCAGGAGAGACACACTAGACTCAGAGGAGCAGGAGAGACACACTAGACTCAGAGGAGCAGCAGAGACACACTAGACTCAGAGGAGCAGGAGAGACACACTAGACTCAGAGGAGCAGGAGAGACACACTAGACTCAGAGGAGCAGGAGAGACACACTAGACTCAGAGGAGCAGGAGAGACACACTAGACTCAGAGGAGCAGGAGAGACACACTAGACTCAGAGGAGCAGGAGAGACACACTAGACTCAGAGGAGCAGGAGAGACACACTAGACTCAGAGGAGCAGGAGAGACACACTAGACTCAGAGGAGCAGGAGAGACACACTAGACTCAGAGGAGCAGGAGAGATACAAACACTCTGGAGGAGGGAGCCCTCAGTCGGTTCACTTGATGCATCGCTGACGTTCTCCAGATCTCCAGCTGTGAAGCGGAGCCACCTGGCCTTGTGGTTCCTGTGTGCTCGGTGATGAGCGGACGGTCCTGTCCAGGTGGGGGTCGACCTCAGGGAGGAATCGCTATGGTAACATCCATCCTACAGACAGATCAATGTTATCTCTGATAATCTCCTACTCGCGCCGTGAGTTGTTGCTCAGTTTGTGTGTGTGTGTGTGTGTGTGAGAGAGAGAGGGTTTACAGGTGTGTGTAGGAGTATGGGTGTGTGCGTTTCGTCTGCAGGTGTGTGTGTGTCTGTCTGCAGGTGTGTGTGTCTGTCTGCAGGTGTGTGTGTGGGCTATGAGCCCCGCTGTTCTGAAGTGTTATCTCTGTCACACCAGAGAAAGTTTGGACCAGTCTTCTTTCTCCTGTGTGCTTATCCACCCCCCCCCCCCCCCCCCCCCACACACACACACACAGTCCCCCATCAGCCCTTGAAGATTAGGGCTCTGCTCCATGTCTCTCTCCCCACCCTCACCCCCTCCCCCCCCGCTAGAAAGAAAAGCCAGTCTGATAAAAGGTCTGATTGAAGGACAGCCTCTCTGCTTCCAACTGTCACTCTCCCTCTATATAATGGCCACCTTTTCTCCATCAAACACCTTCCGGCCCTCGTTCTGTATCTATGTAGTCTTGTCTCTCTCCCCCTCCCCCTCCCTCTCTCTCAATTTCTCTCAAACTTCCCGCAAACCGAATGCCGGCTGGTCCATTCCCCTCTGCTCATCCTTAGTCACTGGATCGGATTTCCACAGCGGCACGAAAACACCATAACAGTTAAGAGCCATAATCGCATCTCTCTTACATTCTTGCTGTATTTGCTCGCACGTCCAATTCTACACATGCTTGAATCCAGTCCATTAGCATGCAAATTGGCTCAGATTCAATATGGTATCTAATATCATGTTTCCGCTGGCAGTGTAGCGGTGGGGATAATGTGCGGGTTACTGCCTTGGCAGAGCCCCCAACACAGGAAGTGACTGAGTGTCAGTATGCAGGAACACGCTCACCTCACTTCCTGTCTTCTACTGAAGCAGGAGCCAATCTGATCACAGACAGATTAGACGGGATTCAGGGAAGGGGGGGGGGGGGGGAGAACGAGAGGTAGGGTTTCTCTTTGATACCTCACACATTATATTTCACATCACACATCTCCTTAACACTGCTGACTACAGTATTAGACCTAACTGAAACAGCCAGCAAGTCTATGGAATGAAACTACCAACAGCCAATAAAAGACAGTGCTGACTAGCATGTGGAAGGTTCATCTTTATTCTTCTGCAGCATAGTTGACCTGTTCTCTAGAGTTCACCCCCCAGCACCAGTACCAGATATACACAGGCCTTCACACACACAACTAATGTGACACTGCTACACACACACACAACTAATGTGACACTAATACACACGCACACACACACACAATGTTACACTGCTACACACACACACTAGCACTCCGAACCATGGTGCTGTTGCCACTGTTAGTGTGTGGCAACAGCTGTCTGGCTCTGCCCTCAGAGACGGGCTACTCTCAATGAAATGTCAAGAGAGGAGAGAAGAGAGGAGAGAAGAGAGGAGAGAGGAGAGAGGAGAGAGGAGAGAAGAGAGGAGAGAAGAGAGGAGAGAAGAGAGGAGAGAAGAGAGAGAGAGAGAGGAGAGAGAAGAGAGAGAGAGAGAGAGAGAGAGAGAGAGAGAGAGAGAGAGAGAGAGAGAGAGAGAGAGAGAGAGAGAGAGAGGGGCACACCATTGGCACTGCAGGAGCCCTGGTGCTGTTTACACACTGTGTGTGTGGAGAGCCCTAGACAGTACGGCACCACATGGCCTGAGGGAGGGAGGAGGGAGGAGGAGGGAGGAGGGGAGGAGGAGGAGGGGAGGGAGGAGGAGGGGGGGAGGAGGATGAGGGGAGGGAGGGAGAAGGGAGGAGGGGAGGAGGAGGAGGGGAGGAGGATGAGGGGAGGGAGGGAGAAGGGAGGAGGGGAGGAGGATGAGGGGAGGAGGGGAGGGAGGGAGAAGGGAGGAGGGGAGGAGGATGAGGGGAGGGAGGGAGAAGGGAGGAGGGGAGGAGGATGAGGGGAGGGAGGGAGAAGGGAGGAGGGGAGGAGGAGGAGGGAAGGAGGATGAGGGGAGGGAGGGAGAAGGGAGGAGGGGAGGAGGATGAGGGGAGGAGGATGAGGGAGGGAGAAGGGAGGAGGGGAGGAGGATGAGGGGAGGGAGGGAGAAGGGAGGAGGGGAGGAGGATGAGGGGAGGGAGGGAGAAGGGAGGAGGATGAGGGGAGGGAGGGAGAAGGGAGGAGGGGAGGAGGATGAGGGGAGGGAGGAGGAAGGGAGGGAGGAGGAGGGGAGGGATGAGGAGGGGAGGAAGGAGGGAGGAGGAGGGGAGGGAGGAGGAAGAGGGGAGGGAGGAGGAGGGAGGGATGGAGAAGGGGGGAGAAGGAGGAGGGGAGGGAGGAGGAGGAGGGGAGGGAGGAGGAAGGGAGGGAGGAGGAGGGGAGGGAGGAGGAGGAGGGGAGGGAGGAGGAAGGGAGGGAGGAGGAGGGGAGGGAGGAGGAGGGGAGGGAGGAGGAAGGGAGGGAGGAGGAGGGGAGGGAGGAGGAAGGGAGGGAGGAGGAGGGGAGGGAGGAGGAGGAGGGGAGGGAGGAGGAAGGGAGGGAGGAGGAGGGGAGGGAGGAGGAGGAGGGGAGGGAGGAGGAAGGGAGGGAGGAGGAGGGGAGGGAGGAGGAGGAGGGGAGGGAGGAGGAGGGGAGGGATGAGGAGGGGAGGAAGGAGGGAGGAGGAGGGGAGGGAGGAGGAGGGGAGGGATGAGGAGGGGAGGAAGGAGGGAGGAGGAGGGGAGGGAGGAGGAGGGGAGGGAGGAGGAGGGAGGGATGGAGAAGGGGGGGAGAAGGAGGAGGGGAGGGAGGAGGAGGGGAGGGATGGAGAAGGGAGGAGGGGAGGAGGATGAGGGGAGGGAGGAGGAGGATGAGGGGAGGGAGGAGGAGGGGGGAGGAGGAGGATGAGGGGAGGGAGGAGGAGGGGGGGAGGAGGAGGGGAGGGAGGAGGAGGAGGGGAGGGAGGAGGAAGGGAGGGAGGAGGAGGGGAGGGATGAGGAGGGGAGGAAGGAGGGAGGAGGAGGGGAGGGAGGAGGAGGGGAGGGATGAGGAGGGGAGGAAGGAGGGAGGAGGAGGGGAGGGAGGAGGAGGGAGGGATGGAGAAGGGGGGGAGAAGGAGGAGGGGAGGGAGGAGGAGGGGAGGGAGGGATGGAGAAGGGAGGAGGGGAGGAGGATGAGGGGAGGGAGGAGGAGGATGAGGGGAGGGAGGAGGAGGGGGGGAGGAGGAGGGGAGGTAGGAGGAGGGGAGGGAGGAGGAGGGGAGGGAGGAGGAGGAGGGGAGGGAGGAGGAGGGAGGGATGGAGAAGGGGGGGAGAAGGAGGAGGGGAGGGAGGAGGAGGGGAGGGAGGGATGGAGAAGAAGGGAGGTGAAGTGGAGACAGATAAACGTAGGACAATCCACTCCTCCATGTCCGTCACTGCCATCCTCCCTGTTTAGACCAATCACAGGGGCTGGTCCTCCAGGGCACCTCCCCCTTGCCCTCTCCCTGTCAGAGGAGCGTAAACACCAGGGGTGTGGGACTGGGGTGGGATGGCAGCAGCCAGGGCAGGGCAGGGCAGGGCAGGGCAGGGCAGGGCAGGGCAGGCCAGGGCAGGGCAGGGCAGGGCAGGGCAGGGCAGGGTAGGGTAGGGCAGGGCAGGGCAGGGCAGGGCAGGGCAGGGCAGGGCAGGGTAGGGTAGTCCAGGGCAGGGCAGGGCAGGGCAGGGCAGGGTAGGGTAGTCCAGGGCAGGGCAGGGCAGGGCAGGGCAGGGCAGGGTAGGGTAGTCCAGGGCAGGGCAGGGCAGGGCAGGGCAGGGCAGGGCAGGGTAGTCCAGGGCAGGGCAGGGCAGGGCAGGGTAGTCCAGGGCAGGGCAGGGCAGGGCAGGGCAGGGCAGGGCAGGGCAGGGCAGGGCAGGGCAGGGCAGGGCAGGGCAGGGCAGGGTACAAACAAATGCACAGGCTGGACAAACACATTGACATTACTGGCTGTGTTTAGGAGTGGAGGAGGATAGAAAACGCCTGACTTCTCTCCAGACGTCTTGTTCACCGGGCTGACACAGGAAGAGAGACTGGGTGCTGTCCTCTCGTTGGCCCCTCCCCTCTCTCCCTCCTCT
>NC_140376.1:1987500-2040000 GCF_054491055.1 Hypomesus nipponensis | reverse complement strand
GAGGAGGAGGAGGGGGGGGGGAGGTGGAGAGCACTAAAACAGGAGAGGCAGAGGAGGCAGGAGGAGAACAAGGTAGAATTGGGCGGGGGGACCAGACAGGGAACAGAGACCAGAGCAGAACCAGAGTTCAAAAGAGCCCTTTCAAGCACATCTCTCCCTGTGTACGCTCTCTCTCCCCTCTCTTTCTCCTCCACCCACACGCACACACCATGTTCACTAAAATACATTTCCCACACATTTCCACAGTGATGATTGCAGTACTAAATGGCCGTGTGTGTGTGTGTGTGAAGCGGAGGATCAGAGGGTGGAACAAATCAACGATGTGTGTGTGTGTGTGTGTGTGTGTGTGGGCCTCCTTCTGGCTGTAATCATTCAGACAGGAGTGTTTGTTTACCCCCCCCCCCCCCCCCTCATGGTGAATGGCCATTACAGAAACTGACACAGTCCTCACACACACACACACACACACACACATACACTCACTCAGCTGTGCCCTATGTTTCAGGGCCTCTCTTCAAGTTTGTGAAGAGCACAACATTTACACTCACAAACACACAGTCACTCAAGATATGAGCAGGCTTCACAAGCACCTTGAGGCTTAAATGTGGGCTATTGATTATGGGTCCTGATCCAGCATTAAGCTTTTGGTACTCTATTATATCTACCTTAATCCATGACTAGCTCTCATCTAGCCTTCCTCTTCCTCCCTCCTCCTCAAAACTCTTCTCCTCTCTCCCTCCCTCCCTCTCTCTCCCTCTCTCTCCCTTTCTCTTTCCCTCTTCGAAAGCTCCACCATAAATCCTTGTAGATGAAAGGTTACTGTGTCCGCGTCTCTTCTATTCAAACTTGTGTGCTGTAAAAGAGAGGAGAGACTTGTAAACAACTCTCTAGAATTGCTCAGAGAACAAAGATGGCGCGCACACTCACGCACGGACAACCGTAACCAATGGCCCCCCTAACAGGATTTCTCTGGAAACGCGTTCAGTTGTAAACAAACCTGCCGCAGAGGGGAGGGGGGGTGGGGGTGGAGCGGGTGCGGGCGCGTGAGCCAGGCTGTACTGACGGTAGTGTGGCTGAGAACAGGAAGACTAGCGGTTAGCTGGTTAGACCTGCCAAGGTCACTGCAGGGAGTCATACACCAGGGAAAACCCACACCGACACTCACACACACACAGACAGACAGTCACGTTAGAGAACATTTTCAAACTGGCAGAAAATGATATTTCCCTCTAGAGACTGCTCAAACTACTTTGGACGTTGTTAGTCTTGTGAAATATGCTTGATAACCCTCAGGCAACAAAACCTAACACCGTCTCTGATATTCAGACTCGAGTAGAATAGCTAGCACTTGTCAAGAGAGCTAGAGATAAAGAAAAGAAAACGCAAGACAAAGAGAGATGGAAGACAAGAGAGGCAGAAAAGAAAAGGAAAAAAAGAGGGAGAGACGGTGGAAAAAAGAGAAGAAACCAGAGAGGACAGACAGTAGGGAGATTTGGAGAATGACACTGAAAGCCTTCTGCGAGCGAGTGGCGTAGAAACATTGACGGGCGATTTTCAAAAACACTAGGGCTGTTCAGGCAGCATTTACATAATTGCAGCACTTATCGTGCCATCACAGAAAAGTGAAGATTTTTTTTTTTTTACATGTTTTTTCTACTTTGCTTAGAGAGAGAGCAGTTGTCAAGGCAACAGTTGCAAAGGGTTCACTGGGAGCATGGTCATGGACCATGAAAGAGAGGGGAGGGATGAGAGAGAAGAGGGATGAGAGAGGGAAGGGAAAAGGGAGGAGAGAGGGGAGAGGGAGGAGAGAGAGAGGGGAGGGAAGAGGGAGGAGAGAGGGGAGAGGGAGGAGAGAGAGAGGGGAGGGAAGAGGGAGGAGAGAGGGGAGGGAAGAGAGAGGGGAGGGAGGAGAGAGAAGAATGTGTTTGGGCTTCTGGACTGAGTGCAGTTTAGAGTTTGGCAGGTGAATGAAGGTGAGTTTGGAGAGTGAGTGAAGGTGAGTTTGGAGGGTGAATGAAGGTGAGTTTGGAGGGTGAGTGAAGGTGAGTTTGGAGGGTGAGTGAAGGTGAGTTTGGAGGGTGAGTGAAGGTGAGTTTGGAGGGTGAGTGAAGGTGAGTTTGGAGGGTGAGTGAAGGTGAGTTTGGAGGGTGAATGAAGGTGAGTTTGGAGGGAGAATGAAGTTGAGTTTGGAGGGTGAATGAAGTTGAGTTTGGAGGGTGAATGAAGGTGAGTTTGGAGGTGTGTGTGTGGTTCAGCCCAGGTCCTCTGGGGGTCTGCAGTGTTTATAGAGTGCTGACCGCTTCACTGACCTCAATGCACATTCAGTTTACGACTTCATCTGGGTTTAGAGAGCTCCTATATACACATACACTGCTGTGGCATGCTGACATCTCTCCCTCTCCCTCTCCTTCCCCCCTCCCCCCTCTCTTCCTCTCTCCCTCCCTCTCTCTCTCTCTCTCCCTCCCTCTCTCTCCCTCTCCCTCTCTCTCCTCCCTCTCTCTATCCCTCTCTCTATCCCTCCCTCTCCCTCTCTCTATCCCTCCCTCTCCCTCTCTCTAACCCTCCCTCCCTCCCTCCCTCCCTCCCTCCCTCCCTCCCTCCCTCCCTCCCTCCCTCCCTCCCTCCCTCCCTCCCTCCCTCCCTCCCTCCCTCCCTCTCCCTCCCTCCCTCTCTCCCTCCCTCTCTCTCTCTCTCTCCCTCCCTCTCTCTCCCTCTCCCTCTCTCTCCTCCCTCTCTCTATCCCTCTCTCTATCCCTCCCTCTCCCTCTCTCTATCCCTCCCTCTCCCTCTCTCTATCCCTCCCTCTCCCTCTCTCTCTCCCTCTCCCTCTCCCTCCCTCTCTCCTCCCTCTCTCTATCCCTCTCTCTCCCTCTCCCTCTCCCTCCCTCTCTCCTCCCTCTCTCTATCCCTCTCTCTCCCTCTCCCTCTCCCTCCCTCTCTCCTCCCCTCTCTCTCCCTCTCCCTCTCCCTCCCTCTCTCCTCCCTCTCTCTCTCTCTCTCTCTCTCTTTCCATTTATCCTACCCCCTCTTTCTTTCTCTCTCCTCCTGTGTGTGTGTGTGTGTGTGTGTGTGTGTGTGTGTGTGTGTGTGTGTGTGTGTGTGTGTGTGTGTGTGTGTGTGTGTGTGTGTGATCTGAGAAGACATTAACAGGTTGGAAGTCAATTTGTGGCCTGGATCCCAGAGAAACGTAAACAGGCAGTCACTGAGTCACTGTCTAAGACTCTGATTTAGGACACACACACAGAGAGAGAAGGGCGAGTATGCAGTCCTACATCTGTCCAGCCAATGCCCGCTAGCTGAAACATCAGCGAGCAGCCTGCTAGCTTAGCTCACAGTCTGGAGCTGTGCCTGAACAGAGCAGTGATTAGGTCGGACCCCATAAGGACCACTTAGAAACCTAGCCTGTCTGCCTGCACAATATCAAAAGATTCCAAAACACTTGCTGGTTTATTATGAGAGATTAGTGAAAGAAAGTGGCCGTCAAAGCCAAGTGAGAACAGTCAAGATATGGAGAGATGAGGAGGAGGGATAGATCGATAAACAAACAGGTAGTTGGAGATACAGAGAAAGAGAGAGAGACAGCTAGCAAATTCCTCTGCAGAATACTCATGCTGTCACTCAAAGCTTTCTCAAGGCCCCTCATACAATCAAGACACGGCTGTATCCAGGCAACGCGCGCGGCTGCACACAGGCGCTGGCCAACCAGGGCCGACGGCCATCGCACATCAGCCAATGGCTCGCCAGTTCCTGCGTCTGTTGTTCAGCAGGACTCCCTGCTGGTGGCCAATCAGCTCGATGTGTGCAGCTCACAGGGAGAGCAGGCGTTTGGGTTTGTCCTGGTCACCTGGCCGCTTCAGCAGCCGACAGCGGCTATGCTAATGTCTGCAGATGAAAGACCTTTAAAGTAGACCTGCCCTTTAAGGCAAAGCGTTTATTTAAAAACAGATCTCTAATGAGCCAGGCCTGCTTATCATTCACTGGTTGAAGAGGAACAAAAAAAGACTTGAAATCCCTTTGTGCCTCACCCGCTGAGAGGGAACAGATTCGTTTACGGAAACACGGTGGAGATATTGAAATGTTTCCCCCGGAGCCCCGCTGAGACAGGTCAGATCACCCAGGTGCGAGGAAAGCAATCTGCCATCTGACGCCTGGAAACACAGATCCATTAAAGAGCATGTTCACGTATTGCCTTCCCAGTCCACTGGTTCTCCCCACACTGGGAGCTGGGAAACATTGGGCAGGCAGGGGAGGGGGGAGGAGGGAGGGCTGGAGGAAGACATGCAGGCTGCACACTTTAAGTACTGCAGACTTAAAGTACTGCAGACTGATCTCTGTGCAGACATGCAGTACTGCAGCCATGCCAGAGGTGAATCTAACACTGGGAGAGAGAGACTGCAGACTGAGTTACTGCAGACAGAGACAACTGCACATAACACTGCTGCAGACGCAGCAGCAGTGGTTGGAAGGAGGTCTTCATGGTCTGAGGGTAGATGCCCATCCTTGGCAAGTGTGAAACGAGGGCTCTCAGCTGACAGCTGGCCACAGAGAAGTAGGCAGTAGAAATTACATCACACACACACAATGCAAGACACACACTCTTTGTACTTTGACAGTTACAAGTTCAGGCAGGGCAATCTGTTATTGTAATAGCTGGTGGCAGGTTGATGTGGTGTGTGTTTTGGTGTGTGTGTGTGTGTGTGTTTGATGTGTGTGTGTGTTTGATCCAGCAGGTTCTGTGGTCCCCAGGGGACACACTGCTTCCTCCTCCTCCTGCCACCACTCTGAAGCTGCACACACACACACACATCACAAACATACACCTTTCATCCACACATTTACACACACACACACACACACACACACACACACACACACACACACACACACACACACACACACACACACACACACACACACACACACACACACACACACACACACACACACACACACACACACACACACACACACTGTGTCTATGAGCCTTTGTTTCAGAAGACAAACAGGTTGGTTTTAGATTGAACAACATTAAGTTTTGATCCATTCATTTTCCATGCAAGAGAACATCTATGGGGAATCACAAACCATACAGCCATCTTCACTATATATTTAGATATGTTATCTTAGCTTCATCACTATGTGGGTGTTAATCTGCTTTTCAGTCATTAATTGTTTTCAGTCACTACTAACAACCTTTGAGCCTGGTAAGATCCGCTGAGGAGGGTTCTGTTCTGTTCCCTGTGCCTTCCCCTAAATAGCATCATGTGGAGTGGGCACTGTAAACAGAACCACAACGCACACTACCACACACTAAACAACACTACACTACCACACACTGAACAACACTACACTACCACACACTGAACAACACTACACTACCACACACTAAACAACACTACACTACCACACACTGAACAACACTACACTACCACACACTGAACAACACTACACTACCACACACTAAACAACACTATTAAGGATTACACACAATACTGTAGAAATCTTTCTGAGATCCATCTCCTTTTCCAATATCCTGGAACCATTATTATCCAGCTGAACCCCCCCGGCCCCCCTGCCCCCCTGCCCCCCACCCCAGGGACCAGTAAATACCTGTGAGTCTGGACAGTAGCTGCCTCCCTAGACCTGCGTGGACACTGTGTGTGTGTGTGTGTGTGTGTGTGTGTGTCTGTTTATGAAGATATATGAGTTTCCCTGAGCGGCGGTATGGTCATAAATGCTCAGATAAGTGGTGTGTCAATAGACCCTGCTGCAGCCATTCATCTGCCGGGCCGAGGCCGGGGCTGGGGCCGGGGCCAGGGCCGGGGCTGCTGTGGGAGCGGGGAGGAGGTGGAGGAGGGGGCTGCCAGCGGGGTGGAGGCTGGTGGAATGAAGGGATGGAGGCTAGAGAGGGGGGGGGAGGTGAGGTGGAGGCCAGGATAGCTGAAGGCTGGGGTATAGGGGATAGAGGAAGGAGAATAGAGGCTGAACAAAAAGAGGCTGTGGGTCCAAAGGGGAAGGATCCATTAACTCCTGTCCTGGCCATTAACTGGGGGTGTCCAGGTTCAAACTAGCCCCGCCCGGGAATGCGGCCCCTGCTTTCACACCCGTCAACCCTCCGAGACCATTGAACACACTCTGGCAGATAAGCACTGAGCAAAGCTGCTCTGTGACAATCAATAAAGAGGCAATCGTATTAATGAGGTTACTGTAAATGTACAGTATGAACCACATTATTGAATAGTTTTGACGGATAATGATGTCAAATTGTCGATTATTGTAATCTCTAGCATGTCTGTGTACGACTTTAGGTGATGGAGAGACATCTTGGTGAGTCTCAGGTTGTGTGTGTGTGTGTGTGTGTGTGTGTGTGTGTGTGTGTGTGTGTGAATGTCTCCCCATAGGCCACTATGGTATTTTCTCAGCAGCTGCAGTGACACGATAAGAAATGTATTGAAAAAACCTCTCTTTGAGGAAAACAACACACACACACACACAGCTATGTGTAACAGACTGATAGTCGGACGCTGAACAGAGTCTGCTGACATTAAATATTTCCTCACACTGCAGTTCCTCACTTCCTGGTTATAACCGGATCGTCATGGAAACTCGCTTGGTCAGTCCAAAAACTTTTGTCACACAGGAAGTGCTGACCGCTGCCCCGCCCACACAGGAAGTGCTGACCGCTGCCCCGCTCACACAGGAAGTGCTGACCGCTGCCCCGCTCACACAGGAATCCGAGCATCGGCTCCCGTCATCAGAGAGGAACTCCCCCCTCTCTATTTCCAGATCTGATAAGAGGTTTCAGGGTAGAGGGATGGTCTCCATGACCACACACGCACACCGGACGGAAGAATGTGCAATGCAATCCTCCGTTATTAGATCATACGAGCTGGATCCTGATTGTATTAGCATGCCACGTACTGCCCTTGTCTCCCTGACGGACTCACGTTGCAGAGTAATCAGATTAGGATGAACAATAAGCTTCCATGATTAGCACAACACAACGGCATATCGCCAATGAACCCCCACGTCTCCTCAGGGTTCGGACCGGAAGGTTTGACCCATGGTCGGTAGAAAATGCTAACATGGGAACTGGAGTTGGCTATCATTCTAATACAGGTTAGAGGTATATTACATTTACATTTAGTCATTTAGCAGATGCTCTTATCCAGAGCGACTTACAGTAAGTACAGGGACATTCCCCCCGAGGAAAGTAGGGTGTGCCTTGCCCAAGGACACAACGTCCCAACTCCCTCACCGCTCAGCCATCTGACTCCGCTGAGGTGCTACATAAAGCTACATAAAGCTTGGCGAGCCAGCCAGGAGCAGTTTGTGGTTATATCTATACGTACACCGAACAGCTTGGCACATTGAACCCACAGTCTCTTTTTGTTCAGCCTCTATTCTCCTTCCTCTATCCCCCGTATCCCAGCCTTCAGCTACCAGTTCCATGGGAACGAGCGACCTTTCAGAGATTCCCAAGGTCAAACTAGAACAGGATTTCTTGCTGTATTCAGCCACACCAGCGGCTGTGCATGTGGTGCCCTCCGGTTGATGAAAGAAGCTCCATCGATCCGTCTTCCCAGAATCATCACACACACACACACCCGCCACAAAGCCACGGGCCAGCGTTTAGCCCCGCGACGGGGGGCAGCAGTTTAAGAGGGGTGTGTGTGTGTGTGTGTGTGACTCACGGAGGGGTTGTGTGTGTGTTTATGTTGAGTGATGGGATGAGAAGGTGTGTGTGACTGTGTGTATACACACACGTGTGTGTGTGTATTCCCGTGTGCAGTGTGTGACACCCCACCACTTAGCTCCTGGGGGAAGGTGTGTGTGCTTTGTTTAAAGAGCAGCTGTGGGGGCGTGGGGGGGGGGGGGGGGCTGGGGACTACAGACCTCGATCTGTCTGCTCCTTATCTGCATTTTGGTCAAAACCACCAGCCCACAACCGAAAAACAAGCGTAAACACGTGCTGTAACAAGGCTTAGGAACAGGAGGGATTGAGAAAGAGAGGAGAGAAAAAAAGACGAGACAGAGTGAAAGAGAGAAATACTATTGTGCTATGTTGATCTGCTGTCATGTTGATCTATAAAGAGAGAAGGCAGACTGAGAGTAGTGATGTCATCTAGCTGGCAGTCTCTCCTGGATCGTCCCTGGCCTGCGATGTCACAGGCTGAGATCTCCTGGCTTGTTCTGAGCACGGAGCGTTCTAGAACCAAACCAAACAAGCAGTAAACTCCCAGAACTCTAAATCTTAGCCCCTTCAGTGTCCAGGACAAAAACAGGCCTGATTCTTCTCACGCCCGGGGTGCCATGGTTGCTGACTGTGTTTCGGTTTCAGACAGCATCATGTTAAGACGGGTTTGGCAGCGGTTTTCATAATTTTGACGGGTCAAAATGTTTTCATTTTCAATTCGGAAGTTAATCCCAAGAGGACTGATGATCATAATCAAATTCATAACTTAAGTTTCCTCCCCACATTGAACATTTCACCTCTGCTAAATGACAATTTCAATGAAGGAGTGATCTGAGCATGCTCCATGGTGCCGGCCTTGTCCCCAGCCAGGGTAAAGCGCCCCCCCCCCCCCCCACCCGGCTATGCTATGCTGCATACTAAGTGGCTCATCATGGAGCCTAATTAGAAGTATGCCACTTGTCAAGACGACACACAAAATGCCCTGAGGAAAGGATCGCAGAGACAAACTGTTTTTGTTGTGGAGCCATATTAACGCTGCAGCCAGACAGCAGGCAGGCAGAGATAGACAGCCAGACAGACAGGCAGACAGACAGACAGACAGACAGACAGACAGACAGACACAGACAGGCAGGCAGGCAGGCAGAGTTACAGACAGAGAGGCAGACAGACAGACAGGCCTCCTGTGAGTATTTGTCCCTGGGTTCCACTGTGCACCAGCAGTGACACCACTGTTCAAACACCACCCCCCCACCCCCCAATCACAGGAAGGACTGTTGAAAGTCGTTCCTGGAGGAAAAGAAAAGTGTGTCTACGGACAGGAAACCTGAACACACACACCTGCCTGAATGAACCATTGACAAGCCCAGATCAGGATTTTAGCTCAGAGATAATTGGTTAATATTACCCCTCATCAGGAATATATCAAGCCAGGATCCACCGAGGCTATGAAATATGTATATCTCCCCAGGCAACCATGGAGACGGCCATATGGTACACCATGGGAGGGAGGGGGGAGGAGGAGGGGGGGAGGAGGAGGAGCTAAAGGAGGAAGTTCAAAAGGATGGGTAGAGGTGAAGAAAGGGGATGGAGGAGGAAAAGAGAGGGGGAAAAGAGAGAGGAGGAAAAGAGAGAGGGTGAAAAGAGAGAGGAGGAAAAGAGAGAAGAGGAAAAGAGAGAGGGTGAAAAGAGAGAGGAGGAAAAGAGAGAGGAGGAAAAGAGAGAAGAGGAAAAGAGAGAGGAGGAAAGAGAGAGGAGGAAAAGAGAGAGGAGGAAAAGAGAGAGGAGGAAAAGAGAGAGGGTGAAAAGAGAGAGGAGGAAAAGAGAGAGGAGGAAAAGAGAGAGGAGGAAAAGAGAGAGGAGGAAAAGAGAGAGGAGGAAAAGAGAGAGGGTGAAAAGAGAGAGGAGGAAAAGAGAGAGGAGGAAAAGAGAGAGGAGGAAAAGAGAGAGGAGGAAAAGAGAGAGGAGGAAAAGAGAGAGGAGGAAAAGAGAGAGGAGGAAAAGAGAGAGGGGACGGAGAGGAGAAGTCAAGAGACCTGTTCCTGACCTGACCTTTACGTTATCTGAGGGAGCACCACACACACCCCCCCGAGAACTGCTGTCCAACAGCTGCAAAACTGTGTGTGTGTGTGTGTGTGAGTGCGTGCGTGCCTGCCAACTGATTTAAACAGGAGTGTCTGTGCCTCATTGCAGCGGATCTCTTCAAACTCTTCAATAACAGCACTATTGTTGTCAGTCAAAACAAGTTTAGCCTATCTCACATGTACTGTTAACAGTTCCGACTCCTGGATAACGCTTAGAAATGTGGGGGTCAGATGGCTGAGCGGTAAGGGAATCGGGCTATTAATAAGAAGGTTGCCGGTTCGATTTTTTAGCTGTGCAAAATGACATTGTGTCCTTGGGCAAGGCACTTCACCATACTTGCCTCAGGGAGGATGTCCCTGTACTTACTGTAAGACGCTCTAGATGAGAGCGTCTGCTAAATGACTCAATGTAAATGTAATGTCAATGTCCACGGATTTATTAATATAGAAAACTGATTGCGTTTGAAGTTATACAATTAGCAAAAACTAAAAACAATTATTTATTTTTGAAGTAGACTGTCTCCACAACAGCATCTTATCAGGTCTTCGGAGATATGAGAAAAGAAAAGGGAGTCTCTATTTCCAATCTGACAATGTTAATAATTCAACATTTAATATAAAAACAGGCAGTCCAGGGACAATCCCTCTGAATTATTGATGGTCTAGTCTCCTCTGGTGCCAGTGGACAGAACACAGCAGAGCGAAATATCTCATACCTCCATGATGTTAGTCTTTCACCTCACGTCATCAGTCTCCAGGCATCTCTCTTGATATTAGTCTACGGACAGTATATCAAGCCAGATGAAGTGCTGGCACCATCTCTACGGTTTCATAAACGTCTGGACTAATTCCTAAATTGTCTCTGAATTTTCTCACAGGCGTTTTCTCTCGTCTTCCTTGAAGGTTTAGGATGCTTATATGTGCTGATGTGAGTGGCCCACTGAGAAGCCCTCAGGGAAATTCCTTGTAAAAGAGGTCAGTACAAATGAAACTGTCTTCGATTTGATCCCAGATGTGTTTGCGTCTGTGAAGTTTAGCTATGCAACGTTTAATGAAGCACCAAGCTCCCTTCTCCCTGGCTGTGCACAGGCCCAGAGCGCAGTCAGGGAACATGGGTACAGTAGGTTTGGAGAAGTGGCCTTGCTGGTCTATTCTTATACAGTGACCTTCTGAAGGTCACATCACCTCGTCCTTCACTGGGGTGACGAGAGCTTTAAAGAGGAGAGAGGGGAAAAGAGGAGTGGAGAAAAGAGAAAGAGTCGTCTTCAAGGTGCCTCCACAACACCTCTTGTCCATCCTCCCATTCCTGTCAGTGTCACTGGTCTCTCTCTTTCTCCCTCTCTCTCTCCTTTTCATTCTGTTCAGCCCAGGGTGTATTGAACACGCCCCGCGTGTCTTTCTCAACACACAATTAGCCATCCTCCCTCTCTCTCCCTTTCAACATTGGTGAACTCTCTTTTTTCCATTCCCACATTCAATCAAATGTTCCTGATAACACACACACACACACAGTCTCAACACACACACACAGTCTCAACTCATTCTAAATCAACATGCCTCTGCAGAGACAACTATGTTTCGAACTGTCTGCTCCAAATAGATCCATCTTCTCCCTCTGTAAGGCATAGAACAACTAGACCTCCATTACGCCCAACGTGTACAGGACCTGCCAGTAGACATGAACGTGTGCGAGTGTGTGTGTGTGTGTGTGTGTGTGTGTGTGGTCCCTGTGCGTGGGTTCTATCCCTGCTGAGAGAAACAATTTGAATATAGATTAGAAAGAATCTGCAGGCGTCCAACACACACACACACACACACACACACACACACACACCAGACCCACAATTGCGGCACCACACACCGCTACCCACCTACAGACAGACACCTCAAGCAACAACACAGGAAGTCACCCTGGAGTATCCAACCAGCCAATCAGGTCAAAGAGGGAAGGACAGGGCTAACCAGTCAGATTCTGTTCTCCAGACATCTCTCCAGAGAGCCTGGATGGAGGAATAGTGAAGGACACCAAGAGACACACACACACACTTATTATGTATCAAACACCTATAACCACATACACAAGCACACCCTTGCACACACATTTGGGACGCACACAGAACCGCACACATCCCATCAACCTCCAGCATTACGCTCGACTCGTTCACATTTCCCCGTGACACAAACCGATGGAGCAGGGAGATATCATAAAAGCATTAGCACAATCTCATCAGATGAAGACCGATTGGTGGTTATAAAAAACGGTTAAGCATTTAATCCAAACAACTGTTGTAGATAATGAACAATTTATAATTTCCCCCGGTTCAGAGACTCTGACAAATGAATGGTTTGTTAGAGAGATGAGAGAGGCTTTGAAGAGCTCTGTTAGACTGTCTCTCCACAGACACAGCAGAAATACCTCACCATATGGTCCTGCTGTCTGCACCTATAGTTCACACCCACACTCCCTATAGTGGGTGTCTGGCTGTGTGTGAGGCTGTGTGTGTGTGTGTGTGAGGCTGTGTGTGTGAGGCTGTGTGTGTGAGGCTGTGTGTGTGTGCGTGAGAGCTTGTGTCTGTATGCATCTGAAAGCGTGCATGTGTGTGTGTGTGTGTGTGTGTGCGAGGCTGTGTGTGTGTGTGTGTGAGGCTGTGTGTGTGTGTGTGTGTGTGAGAGAGCTTGTGTCTATATGCATCTGAAAGCGTGCATGTGTGTGTGTGTGTGTGTGTGTGTGTGTCTGTGTGTCTGTGTGTGAGGCTGTGTGTGTGTGTGTGTGTGTGTGTGTGTCTGTGTGTGTGTGTCTGTGTGTGTGTGTTTGAGTGTAAATGTGAGCACAGCAGACAGAGGATAAAGACATAAACACAGTAGAGACAAGACAAGGTCAAACTGTACTGAATATCTTCATTTCTCTCTCTCTCTCTCTCTCTCTCTCTCTCTCTCTCTCTCTCTCTCTCTCTCTCACTCTCTCTCTCTCTCTCTCTCTGTCTGTCTGTCTGTCTGTCCCTCTCTCCCTGAATCCATTTTCTCTTATATAATCTTTGTGTCAAAACGATCTATGTAAAGTATATGCTATTCAAACTCAAACATAGATGGCGTTTTTGTTATTGTTAAAATGATCAATAACCACATCCTTATTATTCATAGTGAGTCCTCCTTGTTGTTCATCACAGCCAATCAACACGTTGCAAGCCGACCCAGACAAACCCATCGGTCTCCACGACGACGCCATGCGAGATGGATGAGGCTGTGTTGGTATACAGAAAGGTTAGTCAGAGCGAGGACGATGGCGCCCAGCCAACATTTAGATTAGACGCCCCCCCGACTCTGATTAAAGCTGCAACAGTAACCTGTCTCAGAGGACGTGTCAACACACAAACACACACAGGCATGCTCACATACACACCCCAGAGACTACTTCTAAGCGCCTGGTAATCCTGAATACTAGTCTCGCATACTGGAGACTGAGTTGATCCATATATCTCGTCTAACACTGAAGCCTGCCTCCTGGCTGGGGGCCCATCCATATTATCTAGTGATCAGTGTTTGGCTGACGGCCTCTACCATGTGACGCTGAGATCCATGCCAAACCCCACACGGCACAGGGACACATGTTGGTCTCCATGCCGACGCAGCCGTGCTCCGAGCAGGCGAGGAGAGAACAGCCGTTAAGCACTTCAAACCGGTTACAGGAGAAAGGCCTTGATACCTCTGAGTACTGACTAACCTCTCTCTCACCCCTGACTCCCCCCTCCCACCCCCCATAAGCACCCCCTCCCCCTTACACATATCAAAAGAAAACACACACTTCACCTGGCCCCGCCTCTTTCCTCTCTCTCTTTCACACCTCTCTCTGCATCCCACCTCGAACCACCTCCTCCACCCCTCCCCCCATCCTTCCTCCTCCATCCAAGGCCCTGCTATTGTACAACCCAGGACCCCCCCCCCCCCCCCCCACCCACCCCAATTCCCTGGTCCTCACCCCTCACGCCTCTCACCTCCCCCACTGTCTCACCCCTCCCCTGCCATCTCGACCCTCCCCCAACCAACGCCTTCCAGATCCAATTCACAGATGAATAATGGATTGAGACTTTCATCTCAAGGTTCTCTCTATCTCTCAATGCATCCCTCCCTCCCTCCCTCCCTCCCTCCCTCCCTCCCTCTCTCCCTCTCTCCCTCTCTCCCTCTCTCCCTCTCTCCCTCTCTCCCTCTCTCCCTCTCTCCCTCTCTCCCTCTCTCTCCCTCCCTCCCTCCCTCCCTCCCTCCCTCCCTCCCTCCCTCCCTCCCTCCCTCCCTCCCTCCCTCCCTCCCTCTCCCTCTCCCTCTCCCTCTCCCTCTCCCTCTAATGCACAAGTCTGCATTGGCGATGAGCCCAGGGACCCTCTTGCCTTTCTGTTGCCAGAAGCCCCCCCTCCCCCTCCCCCTCCCCCTCCTCCCCCCTCCCCCCCCCCCCCCCTCCCCCTCCCCTCCCCCCTCCCCCTCCCCCTCCCCCTCCCCCTCCCCCTCCCTCTCCCTCTCCCTCTCCCTCTCTCTCTCTCTCTCTCTCTCTCTATGTCTCTCTCTCTCTCTCTCTCTCTCTCTCTCTCTCTCTCTCTCTCTCTCTCTCTCTCTCTCTCTCTCTCTCTCTCTCTCTCTCTCTCTGTCTCTCTCTCTGTCTCTCTCTCTCTCTCTCTCTCTCTCTCTCTCTCTCTCTCTCTCTCTCTCTCTCTCTCTCTCTGCCGACATCAGTGTCCTGTTCTCTGTCCATCATTCTCTTTGCATTGATTGCGACCTTCATCTAAGTTCCTCCATCTCTCCATCTGCAGGCCCATTGGCTGGGGGAGGAGAGGGTCCATTCATCCAATTACTGCTCTCCTTTCTTCACTGTTCATTACCCCCTCTTCGATTAGGACCCTGACCTTCGCCTCTTCTTCGTTCTCTCTCTCTCTCTCTCTCCTGTCCCTGTTCTGTTTTAACCCTTCCCTGCACCCTCCCATCAGCCTCATTAAAACCCACAGTTCATAGGTTCACCAGCTTCTTACGGTACTGCTGGCAGTACTCTACAACCTGGGACGTTGTAGGATCCAGGTCAATTTCAATTCGGTTCAAAGCCATACACGTAAGTGGACCAAAATTAAATTGGAGAACTGGGACCAGTAAGCGCGTACTCAAACGAGGAGATATTATCTTATGAATTGAATTTCAATTCCGATGGCAGCAGTGGATGAGCTGGCGATTTGAATTGAGCTCTAATTGACTGTAGCCCCGATGCTAGCGTCGTCTTCCTCGCTAACGATCTCCCGTGCATACAGTGAATCAATGCCTGCAGACTTTTCCTTGTTAATGCTAACTACGCTCAGTGTAGCGGCATGCGGTATATGGACAGTTCTGAGCTCGTTTTAGCGTTGGGGCTCTAAGGCACCGTACGGGTGGTAGTTGACGCAAGGAAAAAAAACTGCTCCACAAACACGCAGCCGTTAGCATTTGACGCAAGCAGGTACCGGCAGCTTGTGAAGCAGGCCATCAATAATGCAGGCTGGTGGGGACCAGGGCTGCCACTGAACCTGCTGACTAGTGTGTCTGAATGTTTATCTTGCTGGCTGTTGTGGCTGGCAGGCTGGCCTGTCTACCTGACAGTACAGTCTTTCCTTTCTTCCTAGCTAGTTGTCAGCCAGTTTCATTGCCCGTGTCTGCTTCTAGTCCGCCTGTCTGTCTTTGTCCCCGTGTTGTGCTACTGAGACAGCGTATCTCGCCTCCAACTTATGTATTCACTTGTCAGGCGACAAGACAAATACCAAGAACACAAACAAGCCAGGTGGAAGATCAAAACAGGTACAGTTAAGTCCTACATAAGACTTGTAGGATAGAGAATGCAAATATGTTAGGGGGCAATCCTCTGTGCATAATAACTGCTGCTGTTCCTACACACACACACGTTCACAAACACACACACACACACATTCAGCAATAACCACACATGCACATGCAAACTACAAAATGAACGACAAGGTTTGTGGCGAGAAAATCAGTGGGTGTGATTCAATTCATGTTCTTGCCTTCATTAGGGAGATTACCTAGGCCGGCCACACACACACACACACACAGCTTGATGGGCAAGGTGGCTTGGATGGTCAATTTTATGACTCTATTTATTCAGTTTAATCAGAGTGCTAAAAGGCTGAAGGCCTTGTCACAGCATGGGAATAAAACATGGAGACTGAGGCACAGCTGCCAGGGACGGGACAGAGGAGGTCTGACCTGTTTGGTTCTTTTTACAGTGGGCTTTTCATTCTGTTATGTTCTATGGGTTGAACTCACATTCTCGTCACACCTTCTCCTCGTTCCTCTTCTCCCCTCACCATTCCTCCTCCTTTCTCTCTCTCCTTTCTCTCTCTCCTTGTTCCTCTTCTCCCCCTTTCCCCCTTCTCCCCCTTTCCCCCTCTCCCCATTTCCCCCCCTCCCTCTCCCTCTCTCCCCCTTCTCCCCCCTCCCTCTCCCTCTCTCCCCCTTTTCCCTCTCCCTCTCCCCCCCCTTCCTCCCTCCCTCCCTCCCTCTCTCTCTCCCTCTCTCTCTCTCTCTCTCTCCCTCTCTCTCCCCCTCTCCCCCTCTCCCCCTCCCTCCCCCTTTCCCTCTCCCTCTCCCCCCCTTCCTCCCTCCCTCCCTCTCTCCCTCTCCCTCCCTCCCTCTCTCTCTCTCTCTCTCTCCCTCTCCTTGTTCCTCCTCTCTGGAGGTGGATCCGTGTTATAGGAGTCTAATTGCAGGATCCTGCTCTCTCAGCAGGCATCAATCCTGTGTGTGTCTCTCCTCTGATGAGAGCACAGCTAGACACTGGAGCCCCTCCACACACACACACACACAGACAGGGGGGCCTGGCTGGGGCCTCCGCCACACACACACACACACACACACACACGCTTAGGAAAACACAAACATTTAGTTACACCACACACATGAGTTTACACGCACACACACAGGCCATCCCTCTCTTTATTATCAGCTTTACGGAGAGAGAAGTAGATCTTCCTCCTCAGACGTCCTGCCTCTTTGACTGTCTGTCTCCAGCCTAATGTGATTGGTGAGCACTGGGCTCTGTGTTGAATGGGCTGAATGAGTTACCTGCTGTCTGATGTGGGTTGGCCCTGGGGCTGTTCTGGGACTGGGCCTAGGGACCCAGGAGAGAGTGGAGGGGCTGGGACTGGGCCAAGGCGGTACTAGGGGGATGTGGGGAAACTACGATGGCTCCTACAGGTATTGATTGTGCTGCATAAAACATGAAAGGAACAGAAAGGATAGGAGCAGAAGAGAACGAAGCACACACACGCACATACAACAGTCAGATACTGGAGATGTCTGTCCTGGCTGTCCAGTACAGAACTGTGCCGGACACCAACACAGCCTGTAAACCGCCTGTGCAGCCTGTAATCCGCCTGTGCAGCCTGTAAACCGCCTGTGCAGCCTGGTTTCCATCTGAGCTGTTGATAGAGCACTCCTTTACAGCCTTCTGTCATAGCTAGGACCTGTGTGTGTGTGTGTCTTGCATCGTTAGGACAATCACCCCTCCCCCTCCCCTGGCTGCAGGGAGAGGGAGCCCCACCCTGCCCTAACACACACACACACACACACCGACTGCACCATCAGCACCATACCTCATAGTCTAAATAGTTCCCGTAAGCACACACACAGATTCCTCCCATAGCTGTGTTTATTAACCATAGCTCTTGTTCACCGATATCTCATAATCGCAGGGCTAATTGAGTTACACTGAGCTTCAACTACATCCACCAGGAGAAGACTGGCTATAGACCAGCTGTTCCTCTCTCCATCTCCCCCCTTGTCTTCCCCTCCCTCCTCCCCCTCTCCCCTCCCTCCTCCCCCTCTCCCCTCCCTCCTCCCCCTCTCCCATCCCTCCTCTCAGCAGCCGAGCTTCAGGAGGCTGTGCTGTGCCGCCTCCGACAGCCCGCTGGCTGACACAGACAGGGGCTTTGAAGGGCTGCCTGCTACGTGCTGAGTCCACAGGACAACTCTATCAGGTAGCAGGGAGAGAAGGCAGAGAGGGAGAGGAGATAGGGAGCGAGAGACACAGAGGGTGGGCCTGAGAGTGTGAGAAAGAGAGAGGGCGAAAGAGAGAGAGAGGGAGAGCGGGCATGGGAGTGGATGAACAGATGGGAAATGGACTGAAAGGCTGTAATAACCCTTTAAAATTGTTTCCCTTAGGCACCTGAACGCTCTCTGAATACCAAAAACCACCTCTCTCTCTCTCTCTCTCTCTCTGGCTTTCCCTTTCTTCTCAAATTTCTCTCTCCCCACTTCCCTCTTTCTGACACTGTTGACCTCACACAGAGGAGAGAGAGAGCGAGAGAGAGAGAGAGAGAGAGAGAGAGAGAGAGAGAGAGAGGGAGAGAGAGAGGGAGAGAGAGAGAGCGAGAGAGAGAGAGAGAGAGAGAGAGAGAGAGAGAGAGAGAGAGAGAGAGAGAGAGAGAGAGAGAGAGAGAGAGAGAGAGAGAGAGAGAGAGAGAGAGAGAGAGAGAGAGAGAGAGAGAGAGAGAGAGAGAGAGCGAGAGAGAGAGAGAGAGAGAGAAAGGGGGAGAGAAAGGGGGAGAGAGACAGAGAGACGGAGAGGGGTGAACAGAGGATAAACCGCCATAACCTAAATCAGATTCCCATAATTAGTCTTTCACTGGGAGGCGACTTAATGAAATCATCAACTGGTGGAACTCAATCAGGCTGGACACTGAGGCGTTGGTGTGTGGGGAAACGCTGCAGTCAGCGAGTGTTCCATCATCTTCACCACCACACCAACTGACTGGAGAACGCACGGCTCCACATCTTCTCTATTTATTACTTTCTTCTCTCTTTCCTCCCCTTTCTGTGACGCTCGTTCCATCCCCCTCTCTCTCCTTCTCTGCGTCTGATCCCAGGTGTCATAAGGTGTGTGTGGACAGTCAGGAGGGGATGACTGATCCCCAGTTCTGTCCTCACTGTGGTCCTCACTGTGGTTCTCTCTGTGGTCCTCACTGTGGTCCTCACTGTGGTCCTCACTGTGGTCCTCACTGTGGTCCTCACTGTGGTCCTCACTGTGGTCCTCACTGTGGTCCTCACTGTGGCTGACAGCTAGTGTGGACAGGCCTGACCGAGCCCTGATCCCCATGACATGCTTGTGTGTGTGTTTGCGTGTGACAGGGTGTAATCTATCAGCCATGGTGGGAGCCATGGTACGGCAGAACAGCCTCAGGAGAGGCTTTAAAGGAGAAAGACAGCTCATAGGTTACAGCCAACAAGACACACACGCACACACACACACAGTCCTAGCATCACGGACGGGAAAGAACCTAAGAATCATACTGGATGTTCTTCTGCACCTGAACATCTTATTTCCTTCTCTCAGACACACACAAACAAATGCATAAAGACCATACTAACTTTCTGGGCTAGAGGCGGGCTAGGGGCGGAGGTAGGGGTGGCCAAAGTCTTAATCGCAAAACCAAACAACAACAAAAAAGTTGCGCAAAAATGCTTTGCAAAATAATGACATGAAAAGACTCAACAACATTTTTCTCAACATTGCACTGCCGCACAAATACACAAGACAACTGTCTATTTAAGACAATATTCATGTAAAAAATCTTTGGTGTCTAAGACTTTTGCACAGTACTGTGTGTGTGTGTGTGTGCGTGTGTGTTTGTGTCCAGACCAGCAAAATAGGAACTTCCTACCTTCTATGGAGGGAGCTTGATCTTGAGCTGCATACAGCATATCCTTGAACGCCTAGATGACAGAGAGACACAGGTCAGTTTAACACACGCACACACACACACACACACACACACACACACACAGAGAAACACACAGAGAGAAACACACACGGCCCTCACAGTGAACTCAACCTGAAAGATTCCGACAACCCTTCAAGCTGAACTACAGGAAAACAGCATCAGATTTGCCAGTGTATTAACATTGACCAAGTAAAACTCTGCCGGGGCAGTAATTGGTGTCGCGACCTGTGAGACGTGCCATTGTACTGATAGCGTCCCAACTGTCAAACACAACAGACTCCGTTTCCCATCAGCCCTTGCATGTCTGTCCAATTAAAATACAGACATAAACCTACAGATAACTGTTTCTCCAATCAGAGTGACCTTGAAGATAATGGAAACAGATGAACAGATATTAAAAAGTGAAAGGTTACTCCCTTCTATTTATAATTAGGAAGAGAAGGCCTAAGGGCCTTGAGTACAAAATCGATCACAAAATCAACCCTGCTAAGTAAACAGATACATTAAACTAATCTACAACTATACTTCTTCTTGTATCTATATCAATATGTGTCGACATAGTTTCCATTGTTGTGCGTCATTCTTCCTGCTGGTGTGTTTTGTTTTTCATCAATTTAGCTATTGTGGTTTAAACGTAGCTAACGTGAAGGGGTGAAGAGCTCTCGGCCCACGGAACACTTTATTACTCTACCTGCCAGCTTTATTACTCTACCTGCCAGCTTTATTACTGTACCTGCGCCAGTAATAAAGATGGCCGCCCAGGGAGCTCCACCTAACCCACTCTCATAACGTCGTTCCCAGTCAGGCATTTCATTTGATAGGACTCAGGCCTACCACTGGAGACCACCAGGGTAAACAATGAGTCTCCACAGCCAAGGCCCAGACCAGGCTAGGCGGCTGGATCTCTACAACGGCTTCGTCTAAAAGCTGGATGGAAGTGCGTTGGGAGGGGCAAACAGCAGGGTCCTGACCAGACTAATTGGAGCATAAGGAGACATACAAAAGAACCGGTCTAATAACTGGAGGGACAGAGAGAGAAAGCCTGACAGACACAGGGGTTCAGGCATTCATCAAGATGGCCGTATGCATTGCCATGGAGACGTCAGTGATGTGGAAGGGGGAGGGGCGGGGCAGGGCGGGGTCTCCGGGGAATATCCGTGAGGCTGCAGTAGGCCAACTCACACAGGCTTCAACCTGTAGACTACAGCCGCAACCGACTCCGCAAAAGCTAACCGCTAACACTGCAACTGCACTGTAACACGACTGTAGGAGGTCCCTTCAAGCATTCATCACTTGTTTGCTAGTGTGTTCTAGCTTAAACTCCTCTGGCATTGATGAATCTTGCCTTGCATCAGAGGGAAGGGGTGAGGGGTGGGCAGTTTTCCTTATGATGCTGCAGGTGCTGACTGGCCAGAAACGCAGATCCTTCAGGGATCCCTAATAGATCCCTTTTTACCTTATGTAAATGCCTCAGAGCATCTCAGAGAAGGAAGGAAGGATGGGAGGGAGGAGAGGAGAGGAGAGCAGGACTGGTCTGGGACCAGATGTCCCCTCAGTGGGGGGCTGGGAGGGGTGGAGGGAGGAGCAGGAGGAGGGGGGGTGGTGGGGGGGAGAGGGGGGGGGGCTCTGTGCAGCTCGGCAGGTCTTCTCTGTTTTCTATAGCGAGACCATCCTGTACACTTCAATCAGTTGGCACAGTGACAGAACAGAAGACAGAACATGAAGTCATCTTTACGAAATGTTACACGTTCAAGTCTTAAGCCTTTCGTGTGCGGTAATACCTGTCCAACTCAACGCCAACCTCAGAGAGCACAATCAGTGCAAGTCTATTTATCATCAACAAGACCAAGTTCAAGTAAGATGTTCTGAGCTTTCAAAACAAGACGTCTAACTTGATTATACATACTTTAAATTGGTGCTATTCAACATTCCCAGCAGTGCTGTAACATCAAACATATGACAAAAGAAGACCTAAACCCTAACATACAGAGTGACAGAAATTCCCTCAGGGAGAAAGCAAGCCTGTGCTTTCCATCCAGGAGCAGGATGGCTGAGCTGCTGTTGATGTGATTCTCCTGTTTGACACTGGAAATGAGAGCGAGCATGAGCTCTCTGCTGCTCCTCCAAACCCACACAGGTGATCACAGAGAAGAGAGAGAAGAGGTAAAAGCACTGAAGGGCCTTGGTCTCTCGCCCACGCACAAGCTCAATCATGCATGCACTTACACAGAAGCCCACACATGCCAGCCCACCCCCCTGTATGCCCCTGTCTGGTCACACACACACACACACACACACACACTCATTGACACAACAAGGGCCCCAGTTTAGACTCTGCTGATGATACGACAAGAAAAACACAACACAGAAAATTATAGACACACAAAACAGGATGAAAAGCATTCATGTTACATCTAGCATGTTGCCCGTTATATATGCCACTCATTCCCCATTTGATTCCAGACACTGCACAAGTCAGCAAAGGATGGATCCAGCGATATGAAGTCCTCGTAATTGTCACAGTTATTGATGTCACGGAATCTATTGCAAGACAACAAGCCCTCCTGACTTGATGATGTATAGATCTGCATACTGCCTGCCTGTTACATACACAGTACAAACTGATGAGCAGTACTCCTCATTAATCTATCACTCAATCACCTTGTCAATCGCTCCTCTCTCTCTCTCCTTACATTTAGTCATTTAGCAGACACTCTTATCCAGAGCGACTGTACGTATACAGTAAGTACAGGGGCACAACGTCATTTGGCACGGCGGGGAATCGATCCGACAACCTTCTGATTACTAGCCCGACTCCCTCACCGCTCAGCCATCTAAATCCACACTCCCTCTCTCTCTCCCTCTCTCTGTCCACCCTCTCTCCCTCTCTCTCCTCCCTCTGTCCTCCCTCTGTCCTCCCTCTCTCCCTCTCTCTCTCTGTCCTCCCTCTCCCTCTCTTTCTCTCCCCCTCACTCAATCAAATGCACAGAATGTGTACACTCTACACACAAACTCCCTTCGATGAGGTATGTAAGAGATTACTGTGCAGTTCTGCCAATCAGCTGGCATGATGTGGCCGCCTCGACAGCACAAAGCCTTCCCAATCAGAGCAGGGAACCCTACACCTACCCTTCCACATCCAGACAATAGACCTGTCCCAGAATAGGGAATGCTCGGGAAATGAATGGAGGTGTGTGGGCAGTAGGTTAATTAGCCTTATAGAAGCACACTGGCAAGGCGATCAGAGAGAGAGAGGGAGAGAAAGAGGGCAAGAGAGAGAGAGAGAGAGTGTGCTTCAGTTTCACCAATAAAACCTGTCATTTGCAATTTGTGTTTCACAAACGAGTGCTCTGGCAGTGCGGTTGCAGTGGCACTACATGAAGCTCTGAGGCAGGGGTCAGGGGTCAGCTGGCTTGCCAGCTCGGTCTTCACACGCAATCCAGCTGTATGTTATGGGGAGGATTGCTGTTCATGGATAAACTGGGAATCTACAACCGAATCAAAATCAAATCTCATTTGCGTGGCTCTTTTTACAAGCAGCCACAAAGGGCTTCATCGTTACAGGTCACACCGATAACCAACCAATACCCACCCCCGCCCCCAGAAGAGTCTAATGGAGGGAAAAACTAAGTGAGGAAGCATTGGGAAGAGGAATTCAGTGAGGAATGTCCTCCTTCAGAGACGGTTGGTGATGCAGGATGTTTCGGACCACAGACCAGAGACAAACGTCCAATAAGATTCAAAACAAAGGACAGCAGATGATTAGGTTAGCGCAGTCATCACATCGGGACGGGCTAGATTCTAGAACCATATGGAAGACGGAGCTGATTCATCCAGTCTGACCTATCACGGCAGCATTCTGTTCAGAGTCGACAGAGACGAAAGCAGCTCATGTTCTGAAGTCCACCAGGCTGAGTCGAGATGTTCCCTTTTCTCCCAGCCTGTAAGAGCCTGGGGCTCTAGACCGTTACCACACACACACACACACACACACACACACACACACAGCCACAACACTCAGGTTCGATCACTGGGCCGGGGCTTTAGGCAAGGTATGCAGTACATAAACACACACACAAACACACATTTGAATGACTCCATGTAAACACTCATTTACACAGAAAACCAGAGATTGGTACATGGAACGCAACACACTGCATTTTAATTAATAGGATTGGATAAACATGTTTTAGACAGCACTGAGACCAATTGACTAATAATACAACAAAATGACAAGATAGTCAATCAACGACTGTCATGAGGATGAAAGGATTTACATCATCCATCTCAGGTCATCCGTCTGTGAGCGCGAGCGTGAGCGCGAGCGGAGGTGTAAAATGGCTGATCAAGCCGGGCATCTGTCCTGCTCTGTGGGAAGCTGTCCATACAGACAAAGACTCCAGCCATGTTTGTGTTTACCTCCAGCCATGTTAGCGTCCAGCTCTCCCCAACACCAAGAACCAAGACTTCATGAATACTCTAAGAACTGAATTGACTGAATTACTCTCTGATATCAAACAGAGCTTTTCTGAGGTGTTTGACAGCTTGTTTTCAGTCTGGAAGCTGGTAGGAGAAGGGTGCAAGAAGGGTGGTAGATAATGGGATAGAGGCTGAGGTGAAGATCAGCGTCTTTGTCTATAATTCATGGAGTAAAATGGAATCTGGCAGGCTCCCCTGTCAGACCATGTATGCACTCAACCTCTTCTACCAAGGCAGAGAGGAGAGGGGGGCCGATACTGAAAACACCACCATGCAGTGGCTATCCCAACAAAGAACAGACTGTGGATATAACCATCACACTGAGCTTCTCAAATTATAGATTATCACACACCACCAAACAACCAGAATGTGTAAAGGTGGTATTATATATGAAATTCTTTTGTTAAAAACGAATAAATCAAACGTCTTTCATTCATAATTGATATTTTCAACGACAAAATGATACAGTTAGGTTTTCAATGAACAAGAAGAAATAGTTTAATATTAAGACAACAGATCTCAGTAAATACCACATAATTGGCAGATAAGTCTTCCATTTACCGAGATTTTTTCTCTTTATTTCCAATTAAATAATTGTATTTTTGTCCAATCGTGGAGACATGGCTAAAGGTGTATCACATAATTTTTGAGCAGTCCGCTTTTATTTCTAGGCTTACGAAGACACACTGACAGAAATCAACAAATGGATTAAGAAATATGTTTGTATCGGTATAAAATCTGAAAATACATACAAATTATTTATGAATGCAATAAATAGAGTAACTAGAAAATTGCACATAAATGTACTATTAAAAAAAGCTTTTTAAACTACACATCTAAAAATCGAACCAATACTTCAGTATGCTATATTGGGGGGAAAAAAACTGCAGAAACAATAATAATCCAAGCTACATTTTAATATATTATTTCGCATCAAATACATATTGAGAACTATAGTTTCATAAACGACTGCAATAGCTCAAACAATAGGCTGGCCCTAAGCATCCAGTCTTTATTGCGCCATTCTAAGTGAGATAAAAGTCCAATTGGTGACAGATAATGTATCAAATCAAATATAGTCCTATTAAAATACGAGTTTTATGTACCAACTGCGGTTCGCATAATCACATGTAAGGCATAAATAAAATGCATTAATTACAAAGACTTTTCTCTCGTTCAAATCACAATGTTTCACTCCCGCACATAGAAATGTGAATTTACCTCATACTGGATGTACTGCTTCCTCCACTCCGGGGTGATATGGGCCGAAAGGTGCTCCGCGAATTTCATTTTGCCAAAACAGCAATCTCCTCAACCTCCGTTAATTCCTCGTGCGACTGTCCCTTGTTGAAGCGAGTTTTGTTATTTCTGTCAACTTGGCTTGCCCGCGTGCGTCAGGCTGCGCGGTGCCGTGTGCGCTCTGCCTATACCTTGTCCCGGAAAACGTCTTCCTGACAAACCCCAACGTCCCACATAGCCTACTGTTTCGTGGGAGGGATGGCGAGGGTGTAACACGGTGGCCTCCCCCCCCCCTAACAGGTGGTTTGATGACTAAAATGAACACGGTGAAAATCCCTCACTGACTTTCTCCCTCCGGTGTCTGTTCTCGTCTGGGGACACAGCGGTCCGCCATCGCTTTCAGCAAAGCGTGGCTGCGTCACTGCGCAGTGACAGGAGGCAGGTTTGGATCGAAAAACGCCCTCATTGATTAGTGCTTTCTCGATACGGAATCCTTCAGCCCAATTTTTTTTATATTCCTAAATTACTTCAAAAGGAAGGATATTGCTGTGGAAGAAAGTGGTGAAAAACGTGAAAAATGTTAGTCACAATATAGCTTATTGATTTATGGTGTTTGGTTCACTTGCTTCCAGAGGTGATATCAGTGTTTCTGAGAATATTATCTCCTCAAACCGTAAACCGTCAGAATAACCAAGTAGTAGTCCTAATGATTATCCAGTTAAATAGGCTATCCTATTGTTCTTGACCTTAAGTCGTTTAAAAACTTTTCAAGCAGCCAGTGTAGGCTACTGCTTGTAGTGCAGGCTATGTAGGGCAAACAATTTTACTGTACAATGCCAATCAACGACAAACTTGGATGAAAAACTCACCGGAAGACCCTCGTTATAAAGTTTGTGCGATTCGCTCGTCTTCTGGTAAACATTGTTAGAGCGAGTTCGCCGAATAGCTTAACGATGTGGGCATGGAAGTCACAATTCCTGTTTAAATCTTGCGACCTGGTTTAGTTCACGGGTTCCTTTTACTGTTCAGGCTATTGCTGGCAGAATGCATCAGGCCAGTAAACAAGGAAGGCGAAGGCTCGCTCAGACAAACATCGTCTAACGGGCATTTTTAAATGAACCATAGCCTATCATATTTGGCATTCTTTTTCAGTGAAATTCAACCTATGCGACTCTTTAGGCAACACTTATAAAGACACTTGTGTTTAAAATGGGCACAGTTGGTGCAAGATGAGGTGCCGGGGTTGAACAGGTGGGCTTGGTGAATCAGTTCTTTACTGTGGAGAGGGATCAACACTTAGTAAACACTACCATCTGCTGGATCTCATGGAATGCAAAACGCCTCCATGTCAGTCCACTATAGCCGCGGACGGACACAGAGGTCAAACCCTAATCCACAATTTAAAATGCGCTGGAACTTTTCACACAATTAATTCTAGTATGTTATTTACATTTTGATTAGCAATCACCCAACTGAAATCACATTTTCTTTTCAGGCAAAATTAAGCGATAGATTGAAATGTAAAAGTTTTGTATTTACCCTATAATTAAATGGTTTTATATACTCAGATTTTCGGAATTGCCTGGCAACAACAGGCAATTATGTGTTTCGAAACAACCGTTCCGAAGAATAACGGATACAATTTAAAACGTTCTAAGAGTGAGAACTGTGATGTTTAGTACTTGTTCCCGTCGGTGCCTTTATCAGACTGTACCACTGACGGACCACTACTGGAAATCATTCCGACTATCACGGAAAACGGTTCTTGGCGTTAAAGGATTATAGAAATCGCTTTGGATGTTTTTTATTTATGCGTGGGCAGAATAAATCACGGTGAGCTGTACGATACGGTTGTCACTTAGTTCATGTTTTTAGCTAAGTTCACGATACAAAAATGGCATCTCGCTCTCCATCATCGTCCCCGGATTCAGCCACGGGCTCAGGTACCGACCCAGCCCGGCCCGACACCGGAGAACCACTCGGTGGAGGCTCAGACTCAGATTCTGATTTGGGATTAGGGAAATTTGACTGCGGCGCAGTTGATGCGGGGCATCGACTGGAAGGAGAAGAACTGGAGCAAGAGTTCGAATCGGCAGCAGACCGTTTACGAGACCTGGTGCAGACGGCTAGTCGAGACCAGTTATTGTACCTGTACGCCAGATACAAACAGGTGATTACAGTATACGCAGACACTGGAGTGAAACCTATTCGGTATCGCCTAGCTAGAGCTAGCTAACTTTTTAAAGTTTTACTGAATCAGAAAGTTGTTTCATGAAAATTGCTAGGCTAGCTAGCTTACTAGCTAATGTAAACTGGGGGCATTCCACACGTGATGGAGTGAAGCTGACATCATCGCTGGATGCACACACACTTAGCTAGAGATTATAATGATGTATATCCACTTATTAGACCATGTTCTCCATTATACACCATATGTCAATTACATCAGGGTGTTAGCCTACAATTCTATTGGGACGATGAGTGTAAACACTTGGGTAATGTAACAGTAGGTAACCTTGGTAGGCAAACATTAGGTTTAGGTAACTAGGCCAACGTAAGGCTAGAAACTTAAAATCTCGTTTTTTTCCCCTTCACAGGTTAAAATTGGAAAGTGCAACACAGCAAAGCCTGGATTCTTTGACTTCGAGGGCCAGAGAAAATGGTATGAAAGTGATTAGTTACTCACCATTGTTGTTGTATTAAGTCCTGATGTAGCAATACTTAAGAGAATATCAGTTCCTTATAAACTGGAACTGAAACATTCCTTTAAGGCAACGATTCTCAACCTGTGGGCCGTGGTAGTTACTTTCAAACCTTTCAAAACCTTTTTTTACTACGTCATACCAAGAATTGTGTTGCCCCACCATGAAATAAGCAACACAATTGTGTATTCTATTATGTATGTATTCACATTGAAATTCAGAAATTGACTTGAGCACCACGATTGTATGGATTACTTAAATAGTGTTGCAAATAACCTAGTCCTCGACCCATGTCAGAATGTCAAAATGCAAAAACACAAGAATTTACATTTTGGTACAGGTCAAGTTCAGTTTGGGACAGTTAGTTTTGCACTTCGGGACGGTACTGGGACAGTGAGGAAAAAAGTTAGTTGCGAGCTCTGAGCTACACAACTGGGCCGCAAAGTGGAAAAGGTTGGAAACGGCAGGAAGGAAGGGAAGGTGTGTGTCAGAGTTTAAAGTTCCTAGGATCAAATGGCTGCTATTTTACTGACGGATCTCTCTGTATTTTGTGTCAGATGTTAGTTTATTTCCTCCAGGTACACTCTGGGCACTTTCGAGGATCATGTCCTTAATTGTAGCTTGTTTAACTACATGCTCTTCTCGTTCTACCCATTGGCACTTATTTGCTTTTTACAATGTATGCTTTATGTTTTGGCTACCCACAATGTTTTGGGGGCTATCTCGTTGTTTATGATCATCGACCCATGCACTTTTTGTAAAGCTCTCTCTTGTAAGTCGCTTTGGATAAAAGCGTCTGCTCAATGAATACATGTAAATGTTTCATGACCAATCCTGCTGATGTTGTTGTTCCTGATGATGTTGTTGTTGTTGTTGTTGTTGTTGATGATGCAGGCAGGCCTGGAAGCAGCTGGGGGACATGGGGTCAGAGGAAGCCATGCAGGAGTACGTCACATGCGTCAACTCATTAGACCCAGAAGGCAGCCACAAGGTAACACACACAAATACACGGTGGTCGTCTTATTCGTGTGATTTTCTACAATGACCCCCTTTGCGGAGGCAGTAACTGCAGTGCCACACTGGAGTGCACTGGCATAGGCTGACCAGACGAGGGCGCTGTTTGACAGTGTATCCGAGCATCTGAACTGGAGCTGGGGCTCTGCAGAGATGCTGTGTGTGTGCGTGGCCAGTGTTATCCTGGCCCATAGCCCCCTCTGTGCCCCCCCTCCATCACAACAAGCACCATATCAAGTCGGCAGCGCGAGGGAGCCTGGAGCATAATGACTGCAGTAGAAAGCCTGTTACTGTAGACATCTTGTCTGTTCAGCTCTGCCCTCGACGCTCCCTGCAGGACCTTCACACCTAAACACCTGTTCAGCTGCTGCTTGGGGGGTCGGCAAGGCAACACAGCAGCCCTCTGCTGACCCCATGTCCCCCCCTCTTCAGCATCCTCCTGCCCCCCCCCCAGTCCCCCCCCCCCCTCGTCCAGGGCCGTCTCAGCCTATCACAGCCTGGCAGGCTCTGCTCTGACACGTCCCATTCTCTGCTCCCTCTCTCTCCCTCGCGCTGCCATCTTGCTGGGGGGGGGGGACTCGCTGACTCTGCCCCGATACCGCAAACAGTAGATGTTACACACACACACACACGCCCTGTACACTGAAAGGCCTGTTATTGTATTAACGTTAACAAAGCAAGTTGTTGCTATTCTTCCCTCCAGGCCCAGTGCCCCCCCCCCCAGTGACCCTTCAGGCCCAGGTCTATTGTCAGACCCCTGCTGGTATTACATTACAGTGGGACCGGAGAAAGTGCATCAGCGAATATCCCCCCCCCCCTCCACCTCCTTTAGTCCTTTCAGAATCTGCCTGCTCGGTTGTTTTGGGCTCTCTGTGGCGAACTAACGTCTTTTAGATCCCATTTGCGTGACAGCTTCTGCCCCCCGCGCCAGTGAAGCTGTTCCCTGGCAGGGGAGGAGAGCCGGGGCACAGCACCAGGCAGGCTAGCCTCCCGATCTGCTCTCTCAGACACAGACCAACGACAGCTGAGCTCAAATATATATATATATATATATTACAAAGAATCGTGAGCACATTTATCAGCAATTTCACAAAGTTACATTCCATTTAATTAAAAAACCAACTCAGGACCAGACCTACTTTTATGATGTCATTGTGTAGTTCTGTTATTTGTGTACCAAAGTCCCCAGTGTTGCTCAGCGAGGTATAGTCTGTCCCATAATGCACTGTGTCTGCTGACAGCTGTTGAGATGCCCGCTGTGACCTCCCAGCCTGCACACGCGTGGACATAAACAACAGGGTTAGGGTTAGCCTGGTACTGACTGGAAATACACTGAGCCTCGGTCACCTAGCAACTTTTGTTCTCCTTGGTCACACCCTCAGTGGGTCGACAGTCAAGTGAGTTAGAACCAGAGAGAACGAGAGAGAGGGAGTACGAGAGAACGAGAGAGAGGGAGTACGCGAGAACGAGAGAGAATGAGAGAGAGGGAAACGGCTGGTCCAGAGAAATGAGTTAGCAGCTCAACACAGCTAAAGGTGAGGGTGAGGGGTGAGGATGGGGGGGGTGGGGATGGGGGGGTGGGAGGATGGAGGCGAGAGGGTGAGGGTGACCAACCTGATGTTGTTGGGAGCAGGACTGTGTCGTTGGAATGCAGTCAGATTTGGTTGTTTAATAGTGTTGTGGTGTTTATTGTGGTTGCTCATGTTTATTTGTTTGTTTGTTTGTGTATTTCAGGACAGGCGGGGTTCAGAGAGGAGGACAGGATTCGGAGGCCCAGCCGTCAGCTCACTCTACCAGGAGGAAATGATCCGGTAGGCTCACACACACACACACACACATATATACCTGGAAACCATCAGTTCTCTGGCAGGCAGGCTAACAGACAGACACTGGGACTGACAGACTGACTGACAGACAAGCAGACAGACAAGCAGACAGACATGTAGGAAATGAGATTGTCAGTCAGGCTCTATCCCAGTTTCGTTGGCAGACAGACAGACAGAAAGACAGTGTAAACTGCAGCAGAGCCTGGAAAACAGACAGTCCTGATTTATGTTAATGACATAGCTTCCCTCTCTCCCTCCCTACCTCTCTCCCTCCCTCTCCTCGCCTTACGGGAACTCTGGCAGAATCGTTCAAGCCCAAACCCCCGCCCCCATCAGCGGAAAGTAGAAAAAGGTTCTATTTTAGATGAAAATGAGATGATGAGAGAATCCTGCAGGTTCCCCCTCATAACCACTGGAAGTCATTAGTATGCATGAGCTGAGGTGGCCAAAGAACTGCCTGCTTTTAATTGCTTTTTCCGGGAGGGGCTTTTCCGAGGGGGGAGATATGTAGGGTATGACTAGACTGGTGTGCGGGCGGGCACCGTCTCCCTCGACGATGCCCCTCCTGGCGGAACAGAGGAGTGATGCCCCCTGGGAAACAGGAAGCAGGAAGTCATTAGCAGGAGGCCGCGCCCCCCGAGGCCCAGTCGGGGAGTATCCTCACGCTGCTCTGCCTGTCACACTGACTGCTCCACTGCCTTCCAATTTACCCCCCCCCTCTCTCTCTCTCCTCCCTTCTGTCTCTCTCTGGGTCTGCCTTTCTGTCCACCTACATTCACTGTCTCTGTGTCTCTCTTTTTCTGTCTCTCTCTGTCTCACTACCTCATCATCCCTCTCTCCTCTGCTGTTCCGCCCCCCCCCACTCACTCTCTCCCTCCCACTTTCTCTCCTCGTCAGAGTGCCTGCCTACTAATTGTGTTTCCAGTTGCTCGATGTTCTGCTCTGTTTGGAAGGACTGATTAGTGATATCCTCCATTAGAGTTAGCAATGTGTTGTGTGTGTGTGTACAGTAGGCAGTGATCCTTATTCACAAGTTGAAAAGGTTACTTGCAGACATCAAGGGTATTGCTATCATCTGATTGGATGATTGGTATTTCCAGAAGACGTGATTGGATGTCAGGGACTGAGACCTGGTTTTGTTTAAACTTAGTAGTGGTGTGGTTCAGCTCAGCGATGTGTTCCTGATAAGGCCATGTGTGTTTGTCTGTGTGCATGGTTGTGTGTGTGTGAATGGTGTGTGTTTGTGTGGTGTGTGTGTGGTGTGTGTGTGATGAATGGGCCAGCCTGCTGCAGGGCTGATCAGTGGAGGCCAGATCACAGCTGGTAGATGAGTGTTCTCCAGAGCAGTGGACCTCCAGCCTCTCTGATAAATGAGGCCCATATCTGCCATAACACCTAGCGTGGGTGGGTGTGTGTGCGTGTGTGTGGGTGTGAAACTGGTGTGTGTCCGTGTGCCGGACACCAGAGGGTAAATGCAGCAAAGCACTACTCCTGGGGAGGAGAGGTGTTTGTGTGGTAGAGGGGCTGTGTGGTCGAGGGGGGGGGGAGGGGTTTGTGGGGTAAACAGGAACAGGGACCCAGCATGTTCCAGGAATGACAGAGTGGCCTGTGACCTTCCCAGAATGCAATTCGGCCGTGCTGTTGTCACGTAATTTGTCAGGCCTCGATTAATTGTGTGTGTGTGTGTGTTTGCTGTTTTCTATGTGTTTGTAGCCTTCATGTACGCGTGTGTGCAGGCCTGTGTGTGTGTGCTTGTGCGTGCAGGCCTGTGTGTGTGTGTGTGTGTGTGTGTCCACCGTCCAGCCTCTTGTGAGGTCCACCCTCTCCGTCCAGCTCTGGGAGACTGATGAGCTCGGCCATTGATTAGTTGTCGGGGGAGACGGATGGTTGCCACGTGCCAGGGTGTCTTAGGGGTCACAGCCCCGCCCCCTGATGAATAAACATGAGGCCTGATTATAATCAGGAATATGCAAATGAAGGTGCTCGTCCATATTCAGTCCTCGTCAGATGAGTTATGTACTGCTGATAATGGGATGAGAGACGGCGGGAGGACGAGCGGGAGGGAGGGAGAGAGAGGGAGCAGGAGGAGGAAGGAGGGGATGACGAAGAGGTCTTTGTCTCGGACCAGACACATCTTTGGGGGTAATCTGCTGTTGCTTTATGAAGCTCTTCCATACATGCGGCCTCCATACCTGTAGTGAGGCTGTCTATGGTCAGAGGCTGGGGCTGGGGCTATGTTACTACAAGTGGAATACAGTAGTACTAGGCTGGGCGACGACTGGGGTACTAGGCAGGGGTAAAAAGGTAGGAGGCAGGGTTAATAAGGTAGGAGGCAGGGGTAATAAGGTAGGAGGCAGGGTTAATAAGGTAGGAGGCAGGGGTAATAAGGTAGGAGGCAGGGGTAATAAGGTAGGAGGCAGGGGTAATAAGGTAGGAGGCAGGGGTAATAAGGTAGGAGGCAGGGGTAATAAGGTAGGAGGCAGGGGTAATAAGGTAGGAGGCAGGGGTAATAAGGTAGGAGGCAGGGTTAATAAGGTAGGAGGCAGGGTTAATAAGGTAGGAGGCAGGGTTAATAAGGTAGGAGGCAGGGTTAATAAGGTAGGAGGCAGGGTTAATAAGGTAGGAGGCAGGGGTAATAAGGTAGGAGGCAGGGGTAATAAGGTAGGAGGCAGGGGTAATAAGGTAGGAGGCAGGGGTAATAAGGTAGGAGGCAGGGGTAATTAGGTAGGAGGCAGGGGTAATTAGGTAAGAGGCAGGGGTAATAAGGTAGGAGGCAGGGGTAATAAGGTAGGAGGCAGGGTTAATAAGGTAGGAGGCAGGGTTAATAAGGTAGGAGGCAGGGGTAATAAGGTAGGAGGCAGGGTTAATAAGGTAGGAGGCAGGGTTAATAAGGTAGGAGGCAGGGTTAATAAGGTAGGAGGCAGGGGTAATAAGGTAGGAGGCAAAGGTAATAAGGTAGGAGGCAGGGGTAATAAGGTAGGAGGCAGGGGTAATAAGGTAAGAGGCAGGGGTAATTAGGTAGGAGGCAGGGGTAATAAGGTAAGAGGCAGGGGTAATAAGGTAGGAGGCAGGGGGACCAGGCTGTTGCTGGGGTGCAGTGCTAGCTCTCTCGGGGGGACAGGGAAGGGAGTGGGGGTCTCCTGGTGAACAATAGACCACTCAGTGCAATTAAACAGCAGTCCTGTGTGCATAGGCACAGAGGGAGAGGAGTAAAGCCCTAAATGGGATTTAGCCCCAATCCTGCTCCCCCCATCCCTCCCCTCCCTCCCCTCTCTTATTCTCTCCCTTACCCCCTTGGCTTTGGTGCCCCTGATACCAGGAGGTGATTAGCGAGGCAGAGATGTAATTGGAGCATTCTGTGTGTGTGTGCTGTGCTCAGAATACTGTGTACAGAGAGCACCTGTCTATGTAGAGGCATGTTATAACAACATGGTTATATACCTGTTCCACCATCGAATACCTGCACACACACACACACACACGTTTGCCCCCCCCCCCCCACACAAAGTTAAGGCTGGTGAGGAGGTCATATGTCCTCCATTGCAGTAGAACATAGAATGATCCATTCTCCTCCCCTCTCTGTCTGTCTGTCTGTCTGTCTGTCGTAGGGAGGAGGATAAGAACATCTTTGACTACTGCAGAGAGAACAACATGCAGAACGTGAGCACAGCCATCAGCTCCAACAAGGTGGACGTCAACGCCAAGGACGAAGAGGTGAGACGACGTGTGTGTGTGTGGTAGGGATGTCAAAATTGCAACAAAAAAAAGACGTTATAATATTTCCTTAAAAAAAACACATTCGAATATATTCTAATTTCTGGTAGCGCATTAAGTACGTCAATAACAGGACAAATTAATACAACGAAACACAACTACTTGTATATTGTAGGTAGGTGGGCCTAATTTATTTCAGTTTAAACATATCTGACAAATTACCTACACAAAAAAAAGTTAATGAACTAATGGCCAAGACCCCAGACCTTGGCCTCGCTCGCACACACGCAGTCTTTCTTTTTCTCTCTCTCCTGCACCATCGCGCTCTCTGCGCATAGCGGTGTAAAATGAACGACAACAATAAACTAATTTCGAGTTCTGAGCAAGCAATTTAAGGTCGCGATCCTTGTCCCAAATATGGCAGGCTTCATTCAGTGATTGAAACAAATATTATTAACATAACAAGTTTGACAGTATAGAGCCGACATTGAACGCACACACTACTTTAGCTGTAGGCTCAACAAGTTTACCATCAACTGACCAAAATCGGAAATATTTCCAGACATCACTCTTTAGAGTTTTGGGGTTACAATCACTTTCTCTTCTGCGGTCAAACTGGGTTCTGCACTTACTGCCATCTTCCACGCAAGTCAACTGTCAGCAGTGACGCTGAGGCGCGCGCCCTCCCGCAAAGCAGACAGGCGCACTGCCGCTGCGGATGTGTTTATTAATTTTTTTACAATGGAATATTAATTATCAGTTCGAAATTCGGTTTTTAACCACCATTCGAATATATATTCGAAATTTAGAATATTGGTTGACAGCCCTAGTGTGTGGCTGCACCTGCTCACCTGTGTGTGTGTGTGTGTCCACCACATCCGTTTCCCACCCTCTCTCCACCCTGGGATGTGTGGGAAAAGCTTAAGGCGTTAAGATCATTAGGTGTCTCCCCGCTTGACCTGAAATCTCTTTATGTCCTCCCAGCTCCATTCATCACAGGGATGCAGAGGGCTTAGGGCCCCCAGAGGGCCCGCCCCTTCCCCTGATGAGGGCCCAGTAGCTGCCCCTCTGGCTGGCTCCTCTGCTGCAGATGGTGCTGCTGGAGCCTGCTGGAGGCTGGTCCGCTTGTTGTTTGAGGGGGGGCACCTGGTGGCTGTCGACCTGCAGTTCAGCGCCCTGACCAGCAGAGGGCAGTAGTGAAGTTCCGCTCCACTCGGTGGGAGAGGGTGCAGTTAGAGTCCATCTGTCCCTCGGTGGGTGGGGGGGGGGGGGACGACTAAAAAGACAAGAGGTGAAATACCTCTGATGTGTTTAGATGTTTCTTATCAACTATCCTGGAGAGGGAGGAGAGGAGGGAGAGGAGAGGAGAGGAGGGGAGGGGAGGGAGAGGGGGGGAGGGAGAGGGGGGAGGGAGAGGAGGGGAGGGAGAGGGGGGGAGGGAGAGGAGGGGAGAGGAGAAGAGAGGAGAGGAGAGAGAACAAACAGGTGTGATGTCAGACAAATAATCCCCCATCATCAATTCTCTCTTTAATCTCTCTTCGGGTCACAAAAATCAGGTTCAGGAGTTGTTTCCGGAACCTTCAGGACAGATTTCGAAACTAAGAGTTTTAATAACAGGAGGAAGCTGAGTACTGTTTTGTGATGAAAAAGTGACAAACGGCCAACGTGAGGATAACCTAGCAGAGAGAGAGAGAAAGAGAGAGAAACTGTTTAGCATCCAGCCCTGGCCTGGACCATAAATATCTATTTGAACCTGCAGTCGTGGTGATCAATATGATTTAAGCTATAGAAAAGGGCTCTGGGAGTTTGCTTTACCTAATTGGCTTAACTGAAAAATGAGCTCCTGGGGTTGTTTTAGAATGAGGCTTGGATGCAGGGAAGGAAGTGTGCGCGCGTGTGTGTGTGTGTGTGTGTGTGTGTGTGTGTGTGTGTGTAGGCAGCTGATCAAGTGAGCTGCTCCCATGTAGTCCAGAGTTTCCCATCAATCAAGTCTAAATAGTCCACCGGCCGTCTGCAATTTACCCACACACACACTCCTACACACACAGACCTCCACACAAATACAGCTAGCGCACACCCCCCCCTTCCCCCCCACCCCCGTCTGGCCAGCGGGCAGCTCAGAGCCCCTCCTGTCAGCGCCTGGACCAGGCCTCAAGCCCCGGGCCTCAGGCCTCAGGTCCAGAAGCTCTGGTTACAGATGGAGAGACGGAGGGAATCTTTTCTTAATGGCCACAACTGAATGGTAGTTAACTCTGAAGAGCTGTGGGAGAGAGAGGGAGAGGGATGGATGGTGGAGAGAGGGAGAGGGATGGATGGTGGAGAGAGGGAGAGGGATGGATGGTGGAGAGAGGGAGAGGGATGGATGGTGGAGAGAGGGAGATGGATGGATGGTGGAGAGAGGGATGGATGGATGGTGGAGAGAGGGAGAGGGATGGATGGTGGAGAGAGGGAGAGGGATGGATGGTGGAGAGAGGGAGAGGGATGGATGGTGGAGAGAGGGAGATGGATGGATGGTGGAGAGAGGGATGGATGGATGGTGGAGAGGGAGAGGGATGGATGGTGGAGAGAGGGAGAGGGATGGATGGTGGAGAGAGGGAGAGGGATGGATGGTGGAGAGAGGGAGATGGATGGATGGTGGAGAGAGGGATGGATGGATGGTGGAGAGAGGGATGGATGGATGGTGGAGAGAGGGAGAGGGATGGATGGTGGAGAGAGGGAGAGGGATGGATGGTGGAGAGAGGGAGGGATGGATGGTGGAGAGAGGGATGGATGGATGGTGGAGAGAGGGATGGATGGATGGTGAAGAGAGGGATGGATGGTGGAGAGAGGGATGGATGGATGGTGGGGAGAGGGATGGATGGATGGTGGAGAGAGGGATGGATGGATGGATGGTGGAGAGAGGGATGGATGGATGGTGGGGAGAGGGATGGATGGATGGTGGAGAAAATACATTTCAACGCTCACTTTCAGACTTACAGATAGGTCTGCATAACTAATACTTTGTGTGTGTGTGTGTTCGTGTTCAGGGGCGAGCTCTGCTACATTGGGCCTGTGACAGAGGACATAAAGACCTAGTGTCTTTGTTACTGCAGAACAGCGCTGATATCAACAGCCAGGTAAGATTCTCTCTCTCTCTCACACACACTTTATATCCACGGGCCCCAGGGGCTAGGATATCCAGTCCAGTCCCCAGGTCCTCCAGTAAATCCTCCAGGCTTCAGTCAGAAAAGACCCCGGCTCTCAACCTGGCCCTGCCCCGGCCCTCACCCTGGCCCTGCCCCGGCCCTCACCCTGGCCCTGCCCCGGCCCTCAACCTGGCCCTGCCCCGGCCCTCAACCTGGCCCTGCCCCGGCCCTCAACCTGGCCCTGCCCCGGCCCTCAACCTGGCCCTGCCCCGGCCCTCAACCTGGCCCTCAACCTGGCCCTCAACCTGGCCCTCACCCCGGCCCTCACCCCGGCCCTCACCCCGGCCCTCACCCCGGCCCTGCCCTGGCCCTCACCTTGGCCCTCACCCTGGCCCTGCCCTCACCCTACAGGGATGCACATAAGGAGGGCTGGAGGGATAGAAAGGAAGGAAGGGATGAGAGGATGGAGGGATGTTGTGTATAGAGGGATGAGAGGATGGAGGGATAGAGGTGAGGAAAGATTGAGGGGTGGAGGAGTGGAAAAGGGAGGGATGAAAGGATGAAGTGTTCAGGGTTAGAGGAGGCTTTAGTCCTAAGCTGGCTCAGCCACGCATCGGTAAATGAGTACAGTGACACACACACACACACACACACACACACACGCTTTACTGCCTTCACAGTAAGACCAATCAATGTGAAGTCATCAGGCAAATTGTTTACATTATACAACCCATATCATGGCAAAGTGACATTTGCAAATGACTTTCTCTCATTTTGTGGTGCCAGAGGGGCCTTTGTCTTTTGTGTGTGTGTGTGTGTGTGTGTGTTCATGACCGGACCAGCTGACACACACTGAGACAGAGTGATGACACAGGGTCCTGGAAGGCTTGTCCTTCAAAAGAAATAAACAGTGACACATTTTTTATGGACAAGATATCCAGACATTTTTTTGTTAACCATGGCGCTCGCAAACTGGCCTCCAAATGTCAAACACATACTTACATATGTAAGATTGTTTGAATGTATTTGTTATTGATCAGCCAAACAATGTTTTCTTAACCAACCCTAAAGAGAATTAGTGTTAATCATTCCTAAAGATATTGCTGCTAGAAGCTGTGTCACTTCCTGGGCTGTTGTAAGGGTGAGTGTGAAGGTATGTAGAGGAATGCTGGAGTGGACTAAACCCCCCCACACACAGTCTCTCACAGACCTGGGTGGATGTGAGGAAGTGTTGTGGAGGTGGTTCAGAAGCCTGCTCTCAGGCAAGGACCATGTCAGGGCACCTGTGACCACGGCCAACCACAAGCTTATCCCCTTGGTCTAATGGGAGACGGTTGGTTTGAAACAGGTTCTTGAACAGGAGTGTGGTTGTAGAAGGGACTAGGGAACAGACTATTAGTTGTAGTTTTTTGTGGAGGTGAGATGCTAGGAGGAAATGAGGACAGGATTGTGTTGATACTTTTCTACCATGTCCTGGTTTGTGGCTGAGGGGATGGTTATAGTCATCCTCTAGTTATTCAACATCCCATAATAATCTGCCTTGACCTCTGCCAACTGCCAACCGACCGTTAAATAAAGATCAAAACGATTTATGTTTAATTTGTTGATTAAAAAAGAGTGCGGGGAGTAAAAAAAAAAAAACCCTACAACAAAGTATTATTCCAGGGCAGCGGGGTCAAAAAATCGTTTGAATTAATCAACTGATTGTTCTGGTGAGTGTTCCCAAACGGTCTAACCTGCATTAGGGTGCGTTTGATTTTAATCCTGGATCAGCGAGGGGGGGTTGAGGGGGACTACAATAGGTACCTCTGTCTACCCGTGAACACCCTGATCAGCTGCACACCACCTGTCCACTGGAGTCCATCCGGCTGCAGATGGGCTGTGGTGCGTGTGGGGTCACGTTCCAGGTACCGCTGACGCTAAAAGTTGAAAAACTCCAGAGGTTCGATTTGTATTTACACGTTTTATGTAGGCACAAGGTAAAGATCAATACGCTCTTGAAGGATTTCATCGGATTTTTTTTGTTGCGTGCGTTGATTGGACTGGTTTAGTCAGTAGCTTACCCCTTTATACTTTGTGTTAACAGTCAATCCACAATGCGTATAAGGATAGGTGGAGCTTGATAGATACTGTCTACATAGTTCTGTGACATCATGTGTGAAAAGCTCATTTGAATTAACGTCACACATTTTGAGAGGTAGAAATACACCAATTTTTACCAAGGCGTGAACCAGTGAATCACTGTATTTGTAAATCATTTGCATGGTGGATTGATGGGGAGAAATGAAGAGTTTGTCAGAGAACCTCATGAACAAGGCTTCTAGCTTGGCTAGAATTGTCCTTACTTTTCCCCTATATATGGCCCCCCTGCTTACAGGCTTCTGGAACAATCCATCATTTGAGAAGAACCGGACATTGTGATAATCCCTCAGATATCTGAATATTCCATTCTTTTAAATCTAGTATGTAAAGGACTTACCCCTTCCTTTCCCTTCGCTTAGCCTCTTAACATTCCTAGTTTGAGACAGCTGTCTTTTGTGTGTGAAGACAGAGCTAGCCTAACGTGCTGTGTCTCACCTGGCTAACACGACTTCTCAGACGCTTGTGTCCAGACGCTGTAATCCTCATTTACACACTCCGCTAAACACACTCCACACGCTGTCCCCTGTCTCAACCACCCAGCTCCAGGTTAGTCTGTCTCTGACCTTTAGGAAGAGACGTGTCCGAGCTAACAAGCAGGGGTGGGTCTGGGGTCAGGGGAAGGATTTACACGTAACAACAACAAACAATACTATTACAAACTCCAGACTTAAACCCTCATTATGTCTGTGTGTGGTGGGGGGAAGCAGCAGGTGAGGTTGTCCAGGGGTCACTGTGGAAGGGAAAGAGAGAACCACACAGAGGTGTGAGAAAGAACCAGGGTTAGGAGGAGAGGGGGAGGAAGGAGAGGGGGAGAGAGAGAACCTGGGTTAGGAGGATGGGAGGAGAGGGGGAGGAAGGAGAGGGGGAGAGAGAGAACCTGGGTTAGGAGGATGGGAGGAGAGGGGGAGGGAGGAGAGGAGAGGGGGAGAGAGAGAACCTGGGTTAGGAGGATGGGAGGAGAGGGGGAGGAAGGAGAGGAGAGGGGGAGAGAGAGAACCTGGGTTAGGAGGACCGGAGGAGAGGGGGAGGAAGGAGAGGAGAGGGGGAGAGAGAGAGAACCTGGGTTAGGAGGACCGGAGGAGAGGGGGAGGAAGGAGAGGGGGAGAGAGAGAACCTGGGTTAGGAGGACCGGAGGAGAGGGGGAGGAAGGAGAGGAGAGGGGGAGAGAGAGAGAACCTGGGTTAGGAGGACCGGAGGAGAGGGGGAGGAAGGAGAGGAGAGGGGGAGAGAGAGAGAACCTGGGTTAGGAGGACCGGAGGAGAGGGGGAGGAAGGAGAGGAGAGGGGGAGAGAGAGAGAACCTGGGTTAGGAGGATGGGAGGAGAGGGGGAGGAAGGAGAGGGGGAGAGAGAGAACCTGGGTTAGGAGGATGGGGGGAGAGGGGGAGGGAGGAGAGGAGAGGGAGAGAGAGAGAGAACCTGGGTTAGGAGGATGGGAGGAGAGGGGGAGGGAGGAGAGGAGAGGGGGAGAGAGAGAGAACCTGGGTTAGGAGGATGGGAGGAGAGGGGGAGGGAGGAGAGGAGAGGGGGAGAGAGAGAACCTGGGTTAGGAGGATGGGAGGAGAGGGGGAGGGAGGAGAGGAGAGGGGGAGAGAGAGAGAACCTGGGTTAGGAGGATGGGAGGAGAGGGGGAGGGAGGAAGGAGAGGGGGAGAGAGAGAGAACCTGGGTTAGGAGGATGGGAGGAGAGGGCGAGGGAGGAGAGGAGAGGGGGAGAGAGAGAGAACCTGGGTTAGGAGGAGAGGGGGAGGGAGGAGAGGGGGAGAGAGAGGTGGTGGACTCCTGGAAGTGAATTGGATTGAAATACAATTGATATTGGCAGGTAGTGAGTTGTGTTTGGAAGTAGAGACGTGTGTGTTCCACCCAAAGGCCAACAGCGGGCGCTTCTACTGGTGCTTCTGTCTCTCTCTCCTGTCTCTCTCTCTCCTCCTGTCTCTCTCTCCTCCTGTCTCTCTCTCCTCCTGTCTCTCTCTCCTCTGTTTCTCTACTCCTGTCTCTCTCTCCTCTCTCTCTCTCCTATGTCTCTCTCTCCTCCTATGTCTCTCTCTCCTCCTGTCTCTCTCTCCTCCTGTCTCTCTCTCCTCCTGTCTCTCTCTCCTCCTGTCTCTCTCTCCTCTGTTTCTCTACTCCTGTCTCTCTCTCTCCTATGTCTCTCTCTCCTCCTATGTCTCTCTCTCCTCCTGTCTCTCTCTCCTCCTGTCTCTCTCTCCTCCTGTCTCTCTCTCCTCCTGTCTCTCTCTCCTCCTGTCTCTCTCTCTCCTCCTGTCTCTCTCTCCTCCTCTCTCTCTCTCCTCTGTTTCTCTCCTCCTCTCTCTCTCCCTCCTCTCTCCTCTGTCTCTCCTATGTCTCTCTCTCTCCTCCTGTCTCTCTCTCCTCTGTCTCTCCTCCTGTCTCTCTCTCCTCCTGTCTCTCTCTCCTCTCTTTACTGTGTATTAAAACAACATGATCCATGAGGCCCACTGGGCGGCTCCCAGCACCGCTAACTCTAATTAATTCACTGGGTGTGTGTGTGTGTGTGTCCGCATGCATAGTTGTGTTCATTGTGTGTGTGTGTGTGTGCATTGCATGCAAGCGTGTGTGTGTCTGTGGCGTGCCAAGCACTCGCCTGCCTCACAGTCTATCAGATAGAAATTCATAACTTAATTGAGGTCAGAGCCTGGGGCCGGGAGAACAAAAGTCTCCAGCGAAGACCTGCTGGATCAATACTCATAAATATCTGGCCTGGCTGGCCGTACAGGGCTAAAGGCTAGGGGCTAGCAGAGGCTAGCAGAGGCTGGGGGCTAGCAGAGGCTGGGGGCTACTAGGTTTGGGCTAGCAGAGGTAGGTTTCTCTAAATAAACCTGGTCCCTTCCAGAGGTTTGCAGGCTGAGCTGCACGTCTAGCTGTGCTGAACTGCACGTCTAGCTGTGCGGAGCTGCACGTCTAGCTGTGCGGAGCTGCAGGTTGTGCTGTGCTGCACGTCTAGCTGTGCGGAGCTGCACGTTGTGCTGTGCGGAGCTGCACGTTGTGCTGTGCGGAGCTGCACGTTGTGCTGTGCTGAGCTGCACGTCTAGCTGTGAGGAGCTGCACGTCTAGCTGTGAGGAGCTGCACGTCTAGCTGTGTGGAGCTGCAGGTTGTGCTGTGCTGTGCTGCAGGTTGTGCTGTGCTGTGCTGCAGGTTGTGCTGTGCGGAGCTGCAGGTTGTGCTGCTGGGATATACGGCCGTGTTGTCATCCGTGCTGGAGTCCCCAGGTAGCTGTAGAGGTCACCTCGCTCATTTTGATTTGGTATTGACGGCTAACTGACAGGTCACTGTGACCCAACGGCGTGTGTGTGTGTGTGTGTGCTGGAATGTGTGTGTGGGCGGGGGGGAATGTAGCTGTGTGTGTGTACATGCACATAGGTTTCTGGTGTGCTTATATGCATGCTTTGATTTGTGGTGCCATAACCTTTCAGAATATAAACACATTGATTTGATATTGATGTGCGGAGCGAAAAAAGCAACAGCCTTTAGCTAAGTGCTTAAGTGCCCTTATATGTTTATGTTCAATGAAGGAGGGGGCGTGGCCTGGCTCAGGAGCTGTGTGCCTGGTCCAATGAGAGCCCAGCCTGGTCTAACACCTAGCTATGGTCTGGCTCGCCATGTAACCTTGGTAACACTAATTACACAGTAGCTGTTTGGTGCAATACACACCGTGGGATCAATAAAGTTGACTTGACTCAACTGTACTCTACTCTGTCCTACTCTGTAGCTGATGAGTCCTTGCTGTACGTTTCCTTCTTAGAATCCATTTCCCTCCAAACGTGGATCGTTAGACAGTTGTTGCGTATCATATATTGTGTTTTATGTTAATTATATCTCATGTTAAACAACTGCTTGATAGTTTAACGCAGTGGTCCCCAACCCTGGTCCTCAGGGCACTCCTCTCCTGCTTGTTTTAGATGTTTCCCTGCTCCAACACACCTGATTCAAATGTATGGGTCGTTATCCAGCTCTGTAGAAGCCTGCTTATGACCATTCATTTGAGTCAAGCAGGGAAACATCTAAAACATGCAGGACAGGGGGTCCCTGAGGACCAGGGTTGGGAATCACTGGTTTAACACACCATTGATATCGCCCTGTCTGTTGCACCTTCAGACTATCAAGAGAGGCCCCTTCAAATGGAAAATTAACAAGTTCATAAACTGTAAGAGCTGTGATGCTAGTCTGTGGAACCAGGTAGTTGAAGTGGGTACCAATAGGTGCATTCAACATGGACTGACTTCAAGCAGCTGGCTGCAGCCGGCTGACTTGAAACAGTGAATTCTGGTTAGACTTGTTGTCCAACTTGAGACGGCGCCAAGGCTAGGTCACTGTGACGTTGCCATCAAAGTACCGTGAGGCAACTGTCGGCTGTGTAGCCGAGCACATTTTCTCAAGAGCAACAGCACGGGTTCTAATGACGACACAGCTATTTCATGATTGGCCAGACTCACACACAACAACTTTGACGTTTTGTAATTATTCTGAGACCTTCAGTTTCGCCAACGCTCAAATCCGGACCAAACTGTTTAATGGAATAAAAAATGTGTTGAAGAAAGGGTTTTAGTCAGCCTCTTCACTAACAGAAAGACTAAGTTTAAGTATAAATAAAGTAAGCAAACAGCGCTTGATCGGCCATGACTGACGTCAACGCAGCAAACCACGAGAAGCTGAAATGTCTGACTCTAAGGAGGGGTTTTCAACTCCTTCCCGACTGCAAGCGGCTACTCTCGCCGGTCGTTTCATACAGCCGCAGTCCATGTGGAACGCACCTACTGAAACCCTCCCTCCCTCCCTCTCTCTCTCTTTCTGCTGCTCTGGTTCCTCTGTCTCCAGCTGGGTCCTTCCTCTGAGGCCGTGCGGCGGCCATGTTGTCAGTCAGCCCTTTTAGCTCCGCCCTCCCTCCTCCACCTTCAGTCGTCTTGTGTGTGTTCGCTGAGGAGGTGTCAGCAGCTCCGCTGATTAAACCGATAACACACACACACACACACACACACCCGCACGCACAACATCACAAGCCCACGTCCACATGTGCCGGGTACACACACAGACCCACACACACACGCACAACATCACAAGCCCACGTCCACATGTGCCGGGTACACACACACACACACACACACTGACACGGGGCCAACCGTGGCTGATTAAAGTTCTATGGCGAGGGCATCATTACACGCTGCTGCCCTCCCCTTCCCCAGCACCAGCGCCTGTAACAAATGGCTCAGTCAACCCAGTCATAACAAATATCTAGTAGAATTTGTCATAACGCATTCTGTGTGTGTGGCGGGGTGGGGTGGGGGGGGTATAAGAGGGAGCAGAGAGGGGAATGGAGGATCTCAGACAAATAGGAGGAGAGGAGAGGAGGAGAAGAAGAAAGGAGGAGAGGGGAGGAGGAGGAGAAGAAAGGAGGAGAGGAGAGGAGGAGAAGAAGAAAGGAGGAGAGGGGAGGAGGAGGAGAAGAAAGGAGGAGGAGAGGAGGAGAAGAAAGGAGGAGAGGAGAGGAGGAGGAGAGGAGGAGAAGAAAGGAGGAGAGGAGGAGAAGAAGAAAGGAGGAGAGGGGAGGAGGAGGAGAGGAGGAGGAGAGGAGGAGAAGAAAGGAGGAGAAGAGAGGAGGAGGAGAAAGGAGGAGAGGAGAGGAGGAGGAGAAGAGGAGAAGAAAGGAGGAGAGGAGGAGAGGAGAGGAGGAGAAGAAAGGAGGAGAGGAGATTAGAGGAGAGGAGAGGAGAGGAGGAGAAGAAAGGAGGAGAGGAGGAGAAGAGAGGAGAGGAGGAGACGGAGAGGAGGAGAAGAAAGGAGAGGAGAGGAGGAGGAGGAGGAGGAGGAAGAGGAGAGGAGGAGAAATGGAGACAGTGTTTCTCTTCTACATGAGGATGTCAGTGCTTGTATATGAATGTGTGTGTGTTGCATTCTTACTTGAGGCCCTGTAATCGCCTTGTTTGTTTAGAAAGAGACGAGGTCTGTGGAGAATCGCTCTGACAGCTTCTAGAATGTTCCTATGGAGACCCATAGTCATCCCAACAGCAGTATCAACTACCACTCAACCTGCGCACACACTCTCATTCTCACTCACACACACACACGCACTCACTCTCTTACACACGCACACACACACACACAATAAGAAATTAAACCTACAATACACGAGCCGTGACATTTATACCTGTTAGCAAGGATCACTCTGATCGTGTCTGGAAGAAATTAAAACTCCTGCGTTGATTTTACAGGCCTCAATAGAGGCAGCCGTAGCGGGGATAAAGATTTACAGCCCAGGCGGAAACCCCTTCCGGTTATACCTGTCTGGTCACCACGCATGTTCCCTCCTACAATCTGCTCTGATTGGTCCCCTCCTGTGTCCATTTCCTGTGTATTCATTTATTCGTAACTGTTCCCATAAATTGCGAGATGCATTAAAGCTGTCCTCACTTGTTTCTAGACGGAGGTAGAGAGTGAGGGATGGATGGGTGAAATTAGGAGAAAGGATAGGGAGGGATTGATGCAGAGGAACAGAGAGAGTGGGAGAGACAGAGAGAGACAGAGAGAGACAGAGAGAGACAGAGAGAGACAGAGAGAGACAGAGAGAGACAGAGAGAGCGAGAGAGAGAGAGATATCCTATCCTCAGGGCCACAGCCAGGTATTTTGGGCCCCATGACAAAAACATCTAATTGGGCCCCCTCTGTGCAGCTGTAGTCACCCCATCTCTACATCACCACGTCACTGAACTGTCCCATCAAAAGCTTTACATAACTGTAATTAAAGGCTTTCGACTCTCTTGCTTCTTGTCGTTCAATACTAGTACTAGCACAATATTTACTGCTGGTGATTTGTACATGCAAGTCTGCATACAATATGCAGTTCACTACTAAGATTAAAAGCCACCATAAACAAATCCTTAAGGCAATCTTTTACAGTCTCAATGTATTTTTATTGTAAAATTAAGAGATAAAATTCCCCCTAACATTAATGAAAGATTTTTTTCTGGAGGGAGGGAGATGGGAGGGAGGGAGGGAGATGGGAGGGAGGGAGGGAGATGTGTCTGTATTTGGGAATCCAAGCTGCGGTGTGTTCAGCAGTGTGACACAGAGGGGGTTATCTCTGCTGGCTAGGTGCTTTTGTAGTCCAGAAGGTAACCCACCCTGGTATTTGTAGTTCTCTATAAATGGGGACGGGGGTCAGGGTGGGGTGAGGGCGGGGTCAGACAGCTGGAGGACACAGAGGAGGGTAAATGCTGCCTAATTCCTCCTGGGGTAGTGGAGCTCACACACACTGAGTGGCAAGGTTAACAATGGAGGATCCAGCACATACACTGACACACGCACACACACACTGAGTGGCAAGGTTAACAATGGAGGATCCAGCACATACACTGACACACGCACACACACACTGAGTGGCAAGGTTAACAATGGAGGATCCAGCACATACACTGACACACGCACACACACACTGAGTGGCAAGGTTAACAATGGAGGATCCAGCACATACACTGACACACGCACACACACACTGAGTGGCAAGGTTAACAATGGAGGATCCAGCACATACACTGACACACGCACACACACACTGAGTGGCAAGGTTAACAATGGAGGATCCAGCACATACACTGACACACGCACACACACACTGAGTGGCAAGGTTAACACAGCTGGCTCAGAGAGTTGCCCAAGATTCAATTAAGGCTGCCCCACGCCTGCTGATCCTTTTAACACTGGCAACCCCATACACACACACACACACACACGCTGTCCACTACAACACTTTCATATACACACAGACAATCACATGCACACATAGACTCCTATAAATAAATGACTGGATGCACACAAACTAAAGGTAAGATTCAGACTCTCTTTTCCTCAATTTCTTCTCTCCCTCCCTCCCCCCCTCTCTCCCTGTCTCTCTCAGAAGTCTGATTAATGGCACGTGCTCATCATAATGTTATCTGCATATGAATGGAGGTAGTCTGTTATTGATTCTCCTCTGCTTGGTCCAGCACAGACCCTGGAGACTGAGCTGCATCCCTCTGTCCTCTCCTCCTCCTCCTCCTCTCTCCCTGTCATCCCCCTCTCTCCTGCACTCTCTCCTCTCCTCCTCCTCCTCTCTCCCTGTCATCCCCCTCTCTCCTGCACTCTCTCCTCTCCTCCTCCTCCTCTCTCCCTGTCATCCCCCTCTCTCCTGCACTCTCTCCTCTCCTCCTCCTCCTCTCTCCCTGTCATCCCCCTCTCTCCTGCACTCTCTCCTCTCCTCCTCCTCCTCTCTCCCTGTCATCCCCCTCTCTCCTGCACTCTCTCCTCTCCTCCTCCTCCTCTCTCCCTGTCATCCCCCTCTCTCCTGCACTCTCTCCTCTCCTCCTCCTCCTCTCTCCCTGTCATCCCCCTCTCTCCTGCACTCTCTCCTCTCGTTCCCCTCTCTCTTCTTCCCCCAGTCTTGCCCTCTCTTTCCCTTCCTCATAGTCTGCTCTCTCTCTATTCTCTCTCTCATCCCTCTGTTTCTCTCTGTTTCTCTCTTCCTCCCAGCTCTGTGTCATTATAACCAGCCCTGGCTTCATGCATCGATCATAAATCTTAATTGCTTGTCCATTTCTCCTACTTGTTTAATGTGACTGTCGGTTAGAGGGGAGGGAGGGAGGGAGAGAGAGGGAGATGAGGTGGGGACAGAGAGATGAAGGGAACAGAGAGAAAGTGAGAAAAGGATGAAGAAGAGACAGAACCAGATCATGCGGTTGAGAGTTGAGAGTCTTGTTTACTCTCCACTGAGTCCAAATCCCCCTAAAGCTTACATCACACCTACCATATGCCCCCGTTCTGCTAGCCCAGATTTAGATCAAGCCCAGCCTTGATCACCACAGCCCGGCCTAGATCACTCTAGCCCATCCTAGCCCAGCCCATCCTAGGCCAGCCCATCCTAGCCCATCCCGTCTGTCTCATATGCTTCTGCTGCTCGTACAGATGGGGCTGGATTTGACAGAGCTTTTCTCGACCAAGAATGTGTCTGTGTGGCCGGTACACACACACACACACACTCAAAAACGAGAAAGACTCAAACACATGAGCTTCTCGGTTTAATCTGCTTAGATCTTAGTGACTTTGACTGCTGCACATACATCTACATGAATAGACTGCAGCACACTCTCACACACACATTCACACACACTCACTCACAAAATGTGTTTTGGTAAGGAGCCACAGAAATCCCACTCCATTAATCCTTCCGTCCGTTCTGTCTCCTCTTCTGTGATTGGTTAAGAGGAACGGCGTGGCGGGCTAAGTTTACTTTGTTGGGCTGCTCATGTTCTAACAGACCAATCACAGAACAGACCAATCCATTTCTGCACCAGTCACAGAACAGACCAATCCATCTCTGCACCAGTCCATTCAGTCTCTCTCTGGATACAGTAGGCTTATTTCATTATCCACCTCTTCATCAATTTAGCTTTTTCTCTCCTCTTCCTCTCTCCCTTTCTCTCTGTCCCTGTAGCTCCTTCCCTCTGCCCCTCCTCTTCCTCCTCCTCCCTCTCCTCCTCCTCCTCCTCCCTCTCCCCCTCCCTCTCCCCCTCCCTGTCCTCCTCCTCCCTCTGCCCCTGCCCCTCCTCCTCCTCCCTCTCCCCCTCCCTCTCCCCCTCCCTGTCCTCCTCCCCCTCCCTCTGCCCCCCCCTGTCCTCCTCCTCCTCCCTCTGCCCCTGCCCCTCCTCCTCCTCCTCCTCCCTCTCCCCCTCCCTCTCCCCCTCCCTGTCCTCCTCCTCCTCCCTCTGCCCCTGCCCCTCCTCCTCCCTCTCCCCCTCCCTCTCCCCCTCCCTGTCCTCCTCCTCCTCCCTCTGCCCCTCCTCCTCCTCCTCCCTCCCTCTCCCCCTCCCTGTCCTCCTCCCTCTCCCCCTCCCTCTGCCCCTGCCCCTCCTCCTCCTCCCTCTCCCCCTCCCTCTCCCCCTCCCTGTCCTCCTCCCCCTCCCTGTCCTCCTCCTCCTCCCTCTGCCCCTGCCCCTCCTCCTCCTCCCTCTCCCCCTCCTCCTCCTCTATTGTGTGGGACTGTGTTGTATTGTCCTGGTGCTAGATCCATCCAGGCGTTTCTGCAGAGCAAGGGGAACTCTGGTGACATTTCAAAGAGGAGTGTGTTTTCCTCTCTCTGGCTGGGATGGGACGGTACCAAGGAAACATCTCTCTCTCTCTCTCTCTCTCTCTCTCTCTCTACTCTCCCTCTCTGTCTCTCTCTCTACTCTCCCTCTCTGTCTCTCTCTCTACTCTCCCTCTCTGTCTCTCTCACTCTACTCTCCATCTGTCTCTCTCTCTCACTCTACTCTCCATCTGTCTCTCCCTCTCTCTCTACTCTCCCTCTCTGTCGCTCTCTCTCTCTCTCTCCATCTGTCTCTCCCTCTCACTCTACTCTCCCTCTCTGTCGCCCTCTCTCACTTTACTCTCCCTCTCTCTGTTTCTCTCTCTCCCCATAGCAAATGGGAGACAATCCAATTTGCCTCCCCCCCCTTCACCTCTGCCCCCCCCCCCCCCCCTGGCTGAGGCATTAGTGAATGCTGAGGGGACATTGACCCCCCACACCCCCCCCCCCACACCCTTGTTTTTTTACTGTAGTTACAGAAACTAAGGGATATAGCGGTTACTATGCACACTTCACCAAGTGCTGTAGACTCTTCTGTGCATGCGAGAATCCTTTATTCTTTTCTCTGTGTGTGTGTGTGTGTGTGTGAAGGAGAGAGAGAATGAGAGAGAGAGCGCGTGCGTGTGTTTGTTCCGTACAGGACTGAGGGCAGATTAGTGTGAGCAGATTAGACTAAACCCCTTAAGCTTTAATTATGACTGTATGCATGTATGCATCCTGGTCTATCTCTCTGTCTGTCTGTCTCTCTCTCTCTGTCTCTCTACCTCTGTCTCTCTCTGTTTCTTTCCCTGGTTTGTTGTAAACATCTGCCACTTCATTGGATTGTATAAGGACTCAACACCAGCAGTTGAGTGCATACCATCTCTTCAGTGGGTGATGGTCTCTGTATAATTGATCGGACTTTAGTGTTAAAGACTATTTGTTCAAATAACAAATATATTTTAAAAAATGGGGGGCATATATATATTTTTGCTTGACCAAATCCTTACTTTCCATCCTGGCTTTCTAAGCAGCTCCATTGATGACACAACAGTTACCAAAGCGACAGACTACCTCTGTTCCTTTCCGTACAGATACTGACTGAGCATGAGGTCATTTAGCATCCTAACCCCCGCGGAGGGAATAGAACTCTCTAATCCAATCATCTGAAGTCTCTAAAGGGATCCCTCAAACCAGACAATAGAATAGGATGACACTCTGGGATCGTTTAGTCAGCCCTAGTTAGTGAGGATGGAGAGTCTGGGATCGTTTAGCCAGGCCTGGTTAGTAAGCATGAAAACCCAGAACCACAGGTTTTCATCTATCTCATCATCATTAGATCAGAGATTTATTTATATTTGATTCAAACAGGATTCACACCCACTCATGTCCCAGCCCATCAAATACACAATTCCTGACCCCCAGCCTTGATCATCATCTCCCTGTCTCTCACACACACACACACACACACACACACTTCCCTAACGCCTCTCCACTCAGCCTCCACCCTGCCCCCGAGCTCTTTGTTCCTGACTGGTCTGTGTGTCCAGCCTCACAGCCACCGTGGCTAACGCCTTTAGCACGGCCCACACCTCCAGGAGGAGAAGAAGAGCCACCCAGGCTTAGCCCTTCCCGCGGCCCAGACACGGGCTCCCTCTCCCAGCCTGTTGAGCACGGAGGGCTGCCTGACCTCCCGGCCACAGTGTGTTAACCCAGGCCAGCGGGAATTAGTGTGTGTGTGTGTATGAGCGAGTGTGTGTGTATGTGGGTGTGTGTCCAGAGGTGTCTCCTGGATCAGGCCTTTGGTTCCAGTGCCTCGAACCCTGCTCCAGGTTTTAAAAGTTTCATCGCAGTTCGCCCCTTTGATCAATATGTAATCTGCTCCAATAATCCCCCCGGATATCACCCACTGTTCACGAGGCCCACTTCACTTTGTTTCTACTTCCTGTGTGTGTGTGTGTGTGTGTGTGTGTACATGGAAGCCCTAGGTAACAAGTGGGCCTGTCAGCTTAGACAGCTGTGGACTGACATCAATATTTCATATCATGTTGGAGTGTGTTACCTTGTCGACTTACTACGTGTTCCTTGTGTTACTTTGTACAGTTCTTCTAGAAAATATTTTGGATCAGTTTTCTCACACACTCTACCATTCTGTCACTGTCTCTCTCCATCCTCTCTCCCTCCATCCTCCCTCTCTCCTCTATATCCTCCATTCCCTCTCTCTCTCCCTCTCCCTCCCCCTCTCTCCCTCTCCCTCTCCCTCTCTCTCTCTCTCCAGGATGATGAGGGACAAACAGCACTACACTATGGTAAGAACCTCTCCCAAGCTCAACTCTTACATATGATTTGGAATGGTGTGTGTGTGTGTTCCCTCATCCCTCTCCTCTCTGCTGTTACGGCTCCAGGTGCATTTCATCCATCAGAGTCTCTTTCGTGCTCCTCTGTTTCCATCTCTGCGTGTGTGTGTGTGTGTGTAGGAGGCATGTATGAAAGGTCTGTCTTTCTGTCTCCATCTGTGTACGTGTGTATGTCGAACGTACGCCTGTCTGTCTGTCTGCAAGTGTGTGTGGGTTTAGAAGAGGGGGTGGGGGGGGTGATAATCACCAGGTCTCCCTGAGGAAATCAACAGTGCTCCATGCCCCCCCCCC
>NC_140376.1:1930000-1982500 GCF_054491055.1 Hypomesus nipponensis | reverse complement strand
GCAATGGCATGTTGCAGCACCGGCCAACCATTAATGCAATCCTTTGCTCCCCACTCCCCCTAGTCTTCCAGTCGAGCTGCAAATCCAACAGTAAGCAAAAATACCCCTTCGTTTCTATCTCCTCCACCCCCCCACCCCCTCCTCCTCCTCCTGCCTCTCACATCTCCTGGAGGAGCAGCGCTGTAGTCCATGGCACCCCTCCAGAGGAAGTGTGTCTGTGTTTAGGTCAGCAAGAAAAACTACGTCTCCCTGCACGCACGGCGACGCTTTAACTTTTCTTTATCGACTCCAGCAGGCAACCGAGAAACACGGAGACACAACCCGCCTCACGACACACGCCGGTGGCTGTGCCTGTGGAGGATGTGTGGGAAATGTAGTTCAGATACTTAGCATAAGGGCTTTCCTGCCTGCTTTAATGCGACCTTGAGCTTGTCATTGAGAAGGCCGGTCCCAACACCAGTCCCCACAGCTCCATCACAGATGCCATCGCTCAGCCCACAGATGAAACCACAGGAAGAGGAGGAGAGAGACAAAAAACACAGTCTTGGCATCTAAGATTGAGCTGAGACCCATTCTAAATTATATCTGTTTTACATGTTAATATATTTCCCTCGTTTTCCCTCAGAGAAAACATGGGACGTTTTCCTTCAGGAAGTTTGTAATAAAAGCCTTTCGATCGATGATAATGGCATTTGTGCTTGTGTTTGTCATCTTTGCAAAAGCAACAGTGTAGGACTCTCCTAGATTTATTTGTATAGTAGTGCTGTAAGTGCTGTGTAAATTATCCTAACTGTCTTTGTCGCTCTTTATCTTTGTAAGGCAGCACTATTAGTAGCTATCCATTAAGGCCCACGAACCGTCTAATCAATGCCTGAGTAAAAATACAGCTCGTTTTGGTGGAGTTTTATGCAAACGTACACAGTCTGTGAGCTTGATGTTAGCTTTGGTTTTATGCAACGGGAATAGCTAAAACACACGCAAATCAATACTACCTCCGTTTGGAGAAGGACGCTATGCCTTTGTCTACAGAGAGAGACAGATGTCTTGGCTGCAGGTTGAGAATTCAAATGACTTTGAACCGGGCCTACATATGTTATAACGTCGTCATGGATGTTGACAGTAGCATTGCAGAAGCCCAAGTGATGCAGGGCGTTCAGATTGCACAATGTCTGGTCTGGTCCCTTCTATTAAAATCTCTGCAGGGTTAAACTAGGCAAAACAAGGCCCAAATGATGCCAGGAACAAATAGTTGAGGATTTGAACAGTGGTTAGACACTTATAGCTACATTTCTGTTTTGAAATATAGTCACATTGAGTAACAAGAACCGTGACTCTTAAACCCTTTGGCCCTCTGACCTCAATTAGGCTCCTGGTCGGAAAAAAAGGCGCGCACAGCATTAGGCCTACATGAAATTGTGTTGGTGATTACTATTTGAGACAGCCCTTGCGGCACTATTTACGGTAATTGTGCTTAATGACGTTGCGTTGGTTCGTGTGGCCTTCAGATTTCCGGTCATTTTACACAACATATAGGCTACAGTAGGCTCGGGCGACAAAACAGTGGCACGGCGGCCGGGCATTACATCATTTGGCACGGCAGCCGAAAGGTTTTCGAAAAACATAGCCTACCTTTGATGAGCTTTGGTTTTCTGCACGAAATTAATTTCTGGTGTAGGTCTTCCTTTGGCGATTAACTCCAAATTCTCATTAAAAGTTAACCTTGATAACGGCGTATATAACAAATGTGAAACAATGTTGTCCTCACAAACGGGAACGTTACTCGCGGCTTCCATTGTGAAGTGAACGAACAAGCTAACGTTACGTTAGCTAGTTTATTAGCTTGTGATCGCGTTACCCACAACAGGCTTAACTTTTCACAAAGTTAGCGATAACAAAGCCCACCAATTTAGAGGGAAGATATGATTGGTCAATTTACTGTCAATGGAAATGTGTCAATCGCCCCTAAATTCATAGCTGGACCGCCAATCATAGAGCTGCATTGCATTTTCCTCCCAACAACGGAGGAAGCAAGATTCTGATAGGGTGTCAAAAGGGGATTTTTTACATTGTCAAATTATGAATTAATAAAATAAAATTAGAACAGATTACTTTTAAAATATAATTTGTTGACTATATTAGGCCCTTTCTGAGAGATGAGTGGGCCCAGACATTTCCTCACACTGATAGAGATGCTGTCTGGACAAGCACAAACCAACCTGCCAGGATTCACTACACCAGTGATTCCCAACCCTGGTCCTCAGGGACCCCCTGTCCTGCATGTTTTAGATGTTTCCCTGCTTGATTCAAATGAATGGTCATAAGCAGGCTTCTGCAGAGCTGGATAACGACCCATTCATTTGAATCAGGTGTGTTGGAGCAGGGAAACATCTAAAACAAGCAGGAGAGGAGTGCCCTGAGGACCAGGGTTGGGGACTGGCCGGGCAGCTCAGAAACGACCCCTCCCCGCACGCAGGACAGTAAAGGAGGAGGGGGTGAGACACTGGAACCCAAACTTGAGGGGCGGCCTGAGCACATTGTGTCTCCTGCTGAATCTCAGGAACACACAGTTCAACCCGTGTGTGTCAGTAAGAGCCACAGACAGGCCAACAGACAGACAGTGTCTGTCCTGTATTTGCCCCCCTCTGTCTTACTGACCATGAAGCATATTTAACAACAAAAAAAGCAGTTTACAATTAATCAACAGTGTGGGAGGCGGGGCCGGTGGATTAGGGAAAGATTTGACTGTGTAAAACTACAATCTGGTGCTGGGTCTTTACTGTGTGTGTGTATGTGTGTGTGTGAGTGTGTGTGCGAGCGTGCGTGCGTGTGTGTGGTCGAGTACGGGTGGCAGATGTTCTATTGCCCCTCTCCAGGGGGGAGGGTGGTGGGAGGGAGGGAGGGCTGGAAGGAGGGGGAGGGTGTTGCGGGGGATGATGGATGGCCATATCCCAACAAACAAACAATCAGCATGTAAGAGAAGAGCAGGCAAACAGAACTCTCACTGACGCTGTGAAACTAGAAACCCTTTCCACGGCCTGTTGGAAAGAACTGGTGTATTTTCACATCTCAATACCCGGTACAACAAATACCCTGTACTACAAATACCCGGTACAACAAATACCTGGTACAAGAAACTTAAGTAAAGCAGAGAGAAACACCAGTCACGGTACCCAAAGACAATTCAGCTTTATTTTCCTCATATAGATTTGACTGTACACAGTTCATACCATTGCACAGAAGGCATAAATGAATAATTCGGTGCTCTCTTGTAAATCTTTTTCAAAGACACATGGCAATAAATAGAGCTCAGGAAACAAGACGATCGACACGTTCTGAAACTGTACAAAATTTACAACGATTAAGACGCAAAGTTCTGAGGCAACGTAGACTGAAAGGGAAGTATTTCCACTCGGGTTTCTGTTTAGTTTTTTTCCGGGGGTTGTTTTGCTTTCTGGCTGGCGGAGGTACATGATTTGGCAATTGATGAAAAATAAAATAAAAACATGAACAAAAAACTGAGAGAGAATTTGAACGTTGTTTTTATACCCATTATATTTTTTTACACTGAACCCCATGTATCTCTCTCTCAGGGCAATGAGGATGGCAATTTAGGCAAAATCTAAATGGACAAAACTACCAGTGAAGATATTTGATCGACAACTATTACTGGTATTACTTCAGCCTGTTGTCAGAATAGTGTGGCAGCATTTGTTCCAGTAAACACCAGTATATCTATCACCTGTGGTTCCTAACATGTATTCTGGAAAACACACGACGATCTATCAGATACTATGACATCTTCAACAGTCATCCTCTTAAGAGCAGAGCTCAGCGTGAAGTCACTTAATCCTATTGGCATGCATCTTGGAGGGGAGAGGAGAGGAGAGGAGAGGAGAGGAGAGGAGAGGAGAGGAGAGGAGAGGAGAGGAGAGGAGAGGAGAGGAGAGGAGGGGAGAGGAGGGGAGAGGAGAGGAGAGGAGAGGAGGGGAGAGGAGAGGAAAAGGAGGGGAGAGGAGAGGAGAGGAGAGGAGAGGAGAGGAGGGGAGAGGAGAGGAGAGGAGAGGAGAGGAGGGGAGGGGAGAGGAGAGGAGAGGAGAGGAGAGGAGAGGAGGGGAGAGGAGGGGAGGGGAGGGGAGGGGAGGGGAGGGGAGGGGAGGGGAGGGGAGAGGAGAGGAGAGGAGAGGAGAGGAGAGGAGAGGAGAGGAGAGGAGAGGAGAGGAGAGGAGAGGAGAGGAGAGGAGAGGAGGGGAGAGGAGAGGAGAGGAGAGGAGGGGAGAGGAGAGGAGAGGAGGGGAGAGGAGAGGAGAGGAGAGGAAAGGAGAGGAAAAGGAGGGGAGAATACTGACTGGATGAGACTTTTCGCAATGTAAATTCAAGCCTTTACATCAGTGTTGAAAACAAACACTTCTGAGAAACCTCTAAAAGGTACTTGTCATGCCCTGCAAACAGTTCACAACAGACAGACAGACAGTCATGCCCTGCAAGCAGTTCACAACAGACACATAGACAGACAGACAGACAGACAGTTAGGCAGACTTAGCACGGTAAAGCTAAGCTTTTTCCGTACATCTAAAAACACAAACACAGGGAACCCGACACTCATGCTGCCATAGGTGAGTTTCTCGACCATGAAACGCTGCAGTCAGCTAGCCTTGTGCCTACAGTACGCCCTGACCAATCAGGAGGAGTCTAAAGTGCATGGCCATGGAGGGGCCTGTATTGACAGAGGGAGAGACAAGCGAGAACCATCCTGTGAGGATGATCTCCAAGAGTCTGTGTCCAGATCGTGGCTTCCACGTTGCGGCTGATACCTGTCCCAGTCTGGCTCCTCTACAACGGATGACAACATCACCTCATACAAGCTGGAGATTTCGAGTTACAATAAATGAAAGAAAAAAAAAATACAAATGGTATGAAAAGCTAAATGTACTGTATGACAGTGGGAATATTCAGTCGTGTTTCGTTTGTGTGAGGAAGTCACACACACACCTGCCAGTCTCCAGCACACTGGTGTGGTCAGGTGGGTCGTTGCGGTCGTCTTCTTGCGATTGGCCAAAGGCAGAACTTGCCAGAAGAGTTCCTCTCCTCCTCTTCCTCCTCCTCTTCCTCCAGTATAAAATAAATAAGACACCACTCTCTCAGGGTGATAGAAATGTAAAAAGCCTTCCAACAGTCCAAACCCAATCCCAGTCTCTTCATTTCATCCTCCCTCCCACCCCCCTCCCCCTACCCCTCAAATTTGTTACAATGGTTTGTTCCAGGACTCCTCAGAACTGGGAATGGTCCATCTCGTCCAGCCAGGAGGCGGGACTAGTGGGGAAGTCTGGGTAGCCTGTGCTGCTTCCTGTGGAGAGGTCAGAGTTCGGCCCCCCAGCCATGGCCCTCAGGGCCTGCCCCACCCCCCCTGGGCCCCCCGGGCCCCCCGGGCCCCCAGGCCCCACCAGACTGTCCATAGAGAAGCCCAGGTTGTTGAGCAGGGGAGTGTGGCCGGACAGGGAGGTGATGGAGGAAGGTGATTGGGGGAGGCCGTAAGGACTGCCCGCCCTCATGTCGTGATAGGGCTGTCCAGCGGCGTCCAATGAGAAGCTTCCATTCAGCATGCCCCCGTTGGCCACGTCGCCCACGCTCCCGTAAAGCCCGTTGGTATGGCCCAGGTCAGACAGGATCTGGTCCTCTAGAGGAGAGATGGGAGACACCATCACTCAGCATGCGGGGGGGGTAGCGGGGGGGTGAAGGGGGGGTGTTGCTGTCATGTAACATAAATCTAATGATGCTGACCACTTTGTACAACTGTCATCTTTCAAAAGAATGAAGTGTGTTTATGAATGACATTTATTAGGGGGAGAGGAGGTGTGTTTCACTTAGGTAAATGAGCTGATCCAGCAGGTGTGAAGATCGCTGCATGAGGGCTGGTTGACCCTTTTGGTCGACTGTGAGACCAGCCGAGAGAACAAAGAAGGTCTTTGTGTGTGTGTGTGTGCGTGTGTGTATATGTCTGAATCTGTGTGTGTGTGTGTTAGCGCAAAATACAAAACAATATTTGTCTCGGCTCCCCGGGGCTGTTTCCATAACAACAATGCCCCTAAGCACTTTCCCTGTAATTGACTAAAAGCTTCAGGAACTTTATGGAGGTTCTGCCACGCTGTTTTCCGTTCTCGTAAAACGAGCCTCCTCTTAAAAGTGGCTTGGGACTTTTACGAGTCCCCAAAATGGGGCCCACAAACGTTAAATTGCTATAAAAACACATGGATGTCTGATATGTCGTTTGTACGGTTGACATGTCTCCTTTCATATTAGTTCCATCTTTGAGCCACAGGAAGAACAGCGTGAGTGAGATCGGAAAGAAACTAGAAGCCATTTTGGCTCGAGGCAGGTAAACAAACCTCCATCTCATAGAGAAGAGATTCCATTTTGGAGACAAATAGGAGCATTTGGCAGGTTTTGCTTATACAGATTGTGGTCACAGCACACGCTAAAGGAAGACTGTTGTGTTTCGTCGGCCATACATCAAGGTCAGAGTAAACTTGATCATCCCACAAATAGGAAAGTCATTGTTCTTGGCAACAAATAAGACCAGACGTCCCATAAAAAAGTTTGAATGAATGATCCAACATTTGCCTTACCCCTGAAGCTGAGCTCGCTGTCGCTGAGCCCGGCGTCGTCTGCTGAGCTCTCCTTTTCGGCTTTGGTAGCACCCCGGTTCCTCTTGACGCTCTTGTAAAACTGTCCCCAGCGGTGTCGACCGGCATCTTTCTTCAAGCGCTTCTCCTTCGCCCTGCGGTTCTGGAACCACACCTGAGAAAGAGAGAGAGAGACATTTTAAATCTGCAGTAGTTGACATGAAATACAACGTAAATTCAAATATGAAAACTGTGGTTGATTGACAGTGATAAAAAAAAAGGCAATTGGCTGGAACAAGTTTGCGAGAATTAAATTTGTTGGAAAATAGCAGCGCTCCAAAAAATTAAATAAAAAAAAGATTTCACTGGCACTAAGCTGTCGGTGTTGCCAAACACCTCTCATACCAACTCAAGAGCTCAGACTGCAAAAATAATCCTACGTATTGTTCCTTTAACCCTTGTGTTCTCCTCGGGTCATTCTGACCCATCAGTCATTGTGACCCACCTTCGTTTGCGACAACTTTACCACATACAAAAACAAAGGGAAGCATTTTCTTTTAACCGTTGGGCTGTCTCAGACCCCCCACATTGCGAAGGTTAAAAGAAAATTATTTTTATTTGCTTTTGTATTGGGTAAAATTGGGTAAACACAACGATGGTTCGTTATTAACCTTTTGGTCATGTGACCCGAAGGCACAAGGGTTAAATATCATCAACTTTTGTCATGCTCAACCCTCTTGCATATCAGACCAAAAGTTCCTCCTCCTACAGATCTGTGTTCCTCGTAGCAGGGGGGACCCTAAAGAGAGACACACCTGCACCACCCTCATGTCCAGGCCGGTCTCTGAGGACAGCTGCTCACGGACGTGGCGTGCCGGCTTGGGAGAGTTCTTGTACGCGCTCTTCAGGGTCTCCAGCTGCTTGGCGGTGATGGTCGTGCGAGGACGCTTGGCTCCAGCCTCGGAATCATCTGGAGAAAAAAATAAAATTAAATTAATAAAGAGTTTACAGAACTGAAATGTCTCTGCAAATTTTGGCTCGAGCCTCGCACGAGACCTGTCAAACGAGATGTTTCTGACACGCACGTTCTGCATGTCACATCTCAGGCCATGCCTCAACACACACACACACACACACCACTCTCTCCCCATTCTCCCCCACCATTCACAGAGATGGCAAAAGTAGACACATCCTTCACTCAAGAAGAAGAAATGCATGTTTAAAAAGACTCTGGTTAAGTACTGACAACCCTTTTTCACTCAAGTTAAAGTAAAGAAGTATGTTGTCTGACATGTACTTAAAGTTGTCACAACTAAAAACAAAACGTGCTGGTTGCAGAACGGAACGTTCTCGTGAAGGAACGGGGGGGGGGGGGGCGGCGTATCCGAACACAGCAAACGACCTCTGACCTCGGGCCCTGCAACAACAGAAAACACAGACAAAGCAGAGGAGGGCCGTGGCTGAAACCCACCATTTTGTTTGGCGGTCTCGTAGTCCTCCTTGCAGACGAGCCGGCCGTCCTCCATGAGGTAAAACTCGTCCCCGGTGGCAAGCTGCCGACTGCACATGACGCAGGCAAAGCAGTGCAGGTGGTACACAAAGTCCTGCGCCTTTCGCACCACCTGCGTTGGAGGGATCCCCTGCTGGCACGAGGCACACTTTGTCCCAAAACGCCTGGAAGAAACACACACACACACACAGAGGGAGAAAGAGAGACATCTGGCATCAGTTTCACACTCCACACACAGTGCAGAACCAGGTCAATATATTCCAATTGGGATGACGAAACAGAGAGATCAAGATTATACATTTTAACTCTTTGACTAAAAAAAGGTCAACGCAAAGCAGCCTCTTTAGCTCTGAGGGATAACGCCAGCTCCCTGGTGTCACGTGCAAAGATACATTATTCACCAAACCACCTCTGTTACACAGGATACAACTCAATTACTAGTTGCACTGTATCATTCCAGAAAAACAGCAGCAGCATGCATTTCCGTTGGGATGCAACCTGTGTTCAAGTTGATGGATGACTTGGATCAATGTTGTGTGTGTGTGTGTGTGTGTTGGTGTGTGTGTTGGTGTGTGTGCACACTGCCTACGACTGTGTGCATCTGAGTGTGGGCATGTGCATGAGTAGGTGTGTGTGCCTGTGTGTGTATTTAAATACGATTATATGAGAGATATAGAATTAATATGTGTGCTTCAGTACCCACATGGGTGGTGTAAGTGTGTGTGTGAGAGAGTGAGAGAGAGAGAGAGAGAGAGAGAGAGAGAGAGAGAGAGAGAGAGAGAGAGAGAGAGAGTGAGAGAGAGAGAAAGTGAGAGAGAGAGAGAGAGAGAGAGAGAGAGAGAGAGAGAGACAGAGAGACATTGGGCATGTAGCAGGGGAGGACCTATAAAGCAGTGAGTGAGGATCATCTGTAAATCAGCCTGCCGATACACCAATATAAACCCTTCCCTCTTCCCCTCGTCCACACACCAAGGTGAAGATTCTGTTGCCTTCCTGCCCCCTCCCCAAACCCTCTCCACCCCCCCCCACCCCCACCCCTCTCCAGCCGCCAGCCACGCTAGCCTACCCACACCCATCTTAAACCCCCAGTTTACCCTAGCCCCTCCACCCATCTTAGGCCCTTGCACTGCTGCAGGTTTAGCATTAACTCCCCCCCCCCCCCATCCTGCTGTATTGTCCCCTGGGCCAGCTAACAGAGTTAGCCTCCACTCTCTGACTCCGGAGCTTTTTAAGTCTCATTGAAGCTTCTGACATTAAACCCTCTCAAACATGATTTAGTAAAAGCCAGTGCTGATCCTGTTTTGGATAAAAGTCAAACTTAATTTTCTTCTTTAATGCCTCTGAAATTCAATCGTAAAAAAAAAAAATAAGAAAAAAAAAAAACACAGGACAGAGGAGAGCCCCCTAAAGGTTTGGAGAAAGAGAGGGAGAGTAGAGGAGAAAAGAAAAGATTCAGAGTTTCTCTTTTGTGTGTGTGTGAGTGTCTGCAAAGGGCTGAGCGGTGTAGCACCAGTGCTAAATTACATTTGTAAATGGAGTTGTCCAGGGAGTTGAAAGTTTGAGTGTTATGTGCTCTGTCATGTTCAGCATCAGGGCTCCACCATAAACACAACATGATAGCAGCACACTGCCCTCCGCCTCAGGAGCCTCACTCCAGGAAGCAGAGGAGGTGGTTCGGTCACTGTGCTTCTGTGATGATGCTGAATGCGTGGCTCTGAAGACAGACACCTTCTCTTTCTTGCTCAGCTTGGAATACTTGTGACTGTCTCCGCAAGCAAGGCCTTCCATGAAGACACAGTATTTAAGCTTGAGCACAGGGTTTGTTTTTTTAGTTTTTTTTTGTCAATCGTCTGCTCAAAGGCCTAAAAGCCAGCCATTATACCAAGGAGACTTTCTAGTCTTACCTGTAAATAAGACCATCAGGCTCAACCTGAAGATAACATTGAGCTTATTGGATTCACCCTATAATCTATGACCTGTAGCTCAGGCAAAAGTCCAGAGCCCCCAGCTAATGACTAGCCAGATCATGCATTTGCACAGTCAGATAGACCAATGCCCATCCTCCATCAATGGGTTTGCTTTTATTAATACCAGGCGAAGAAAGAGGGTATTTGAATAATCATAAAAGGTTATTAATAATAATAATATGTATTGATATTATTACTATAATAACCCCGTTTTTCTATAACTTAAAAATAAAGAACACCACACAGACAAACATTAAAATTTCGTTTCGCTGCTGAGGAGCAAAGGTATCTCTGGGCACCGTGGTTACGAACATTTCAACATTTTAAAAGATCACTAAAAGCTAAACAGAAATATTAAAAAAACATCAAAACTTACTTGAAGAAGTCCTCCTTGCAGTATACATTCCCCGCCCGCGAGAAACACTTGTCCGCCAGCGGAGTTTGGCAGTCGGCGCACTTGAGACACTTGGAGTGCCAGTGTCGGTCCAGCACCTTGAGGATGAACTTATCCAGGATGTGTTGGCTGCAGCCCGCACACTGAGGGATCTCTGCAGGGGACAAAGAGACGGACGACACTTTGATAAATTGGCAGTGCTAAATATTGAACACAGAATATCAAACCGGCAAGTGTTTCGTATTGTATTAGCACACGAGGTGCCGGAATGACGCGTAGGCTAAATAAAGACATGGTAACATTCACTGTAAAATATGGATGCTGTGTCTCATTTAATAATTAGTGGTGTCTTTTATTTTTCCAGGTTTAAAGGTACAGAAATTGTCGCTTTCCGGTCGCCTTCCGGCTCCAGTGGCTTTCAAATAGCAATCACATCATTGTTATATTGTAACTCTTTACTAACCCTGTCTAAATAATAATTATTTCAAATTAGCACAACCCACGATATTTGAAAGCGAGTTATCAAACAATCAATGCATTATATGTATCCAACCCTAGTCAGGTACTGCTAGGTCAAGTTAGCTCATTATTATCGCACAATTTGTCAATAATTAACTGAAATCTTTGTATATAGGCTGTATATTGTTTATCCATACATGAGATCCAATTGCCCAAATAAAATCTTAAATTATCTATGAGCATATTTAGGTTTAAAAAATATGGAGGGAAATGCATGTTCATCAATTGAACTGGTAGCATGTTAGGAGAAGCGTTATGCTAAATAGCTCACTCCATACCCGAGGGTGAGGTCACCAGGAGACTGGCTTCGGTTGGAAATTGACACCTCTACCTGGCAGGTAAAACAGTATAAGACGATTCCACGGGAAATGTGGATGAGCGGTTTTAAATAAAGTTGACTGAGCTTGTAGTGATCTGATCATTAATCCAATCGTATGTGGGCCTACACCAAGCTCCTTAGACCTACACAGAGGTAAACGGAAACACAGACACACACACACACATTGTCCTTACACATACATGTGATGCACCTTTAACACCACATGACATTTTGAAGAATACAGTCTCAAATAAACTTCTCTTCGACGTTTCAATGTGATGTAATTCCTAAGAAAAAGCGAAACAAAAATCTGGAGAAAAAAAATGGTAGCCTAATTCATTGGAAATTTGGAAGAAAAAATAAACCTGGAAAGTGACATTATAGTTACTACCACAATAGACTATATTTTCAAAACACTTTGGTATATGGTTTATGTGTTTACAAAAGGCTTATTAAAATGTTACCGTGTGTAGAACCAACACTTGCATGATACATTGATTAGGCCTACTATTCAACTTTCCCCAACTTATTTAACAACCGTTATTTAGGAGCACAAGTAACGCTATAGTGCTGAAAGGATACCAGCACAACTTTTAGCACGTCTCAGTTTCTTGGCAACGGTCTGACTCGATGTCTAATTGCGCCCTGCACTCCCCCCCCCCCCCCCCCCCCTTCTCTATCTTTCTCTCTCTCACACACTTTTTCTTAATGCTTGTAAATTTAACAATTTCTCATCTATGATCTCTTGTAGAGAGCCTAAAAGAGGTCTTAATTTCTTGGCGAATATGACCGTAGGCTACATCCATCTATCATGCTTCTCTGCTTTGGACAGGCTCTTATCATGTCTGCGTCCACATACCGATAGACAATCAACCATAATTTGATTTGATCATTGTTATAAAAAACTATCAGATAGAAAACGTTCAACAGCCAGTTTAAATACGTATTTGTTTTGGATCAGTTATGATATCAGATAGGCCTATCACATTTTTTACATAAAAAAAAATACATAACCCAGTAAGAACAGATTCTAGTCTGTCGAAAAGTTTTATAATAATTGCCCTTATTTCTCAAAAGCAGGGTAATGCCATATCGGCCTTGATGTTTAGATAATACTGAATTGCTTTTATTCCTAAAGCAATCTGGTATTAAATAAATCCACCATGGAGACTCCTGTATGCACCACAGGGGGCTGAGTGGCAAGATCTTTACTCAATCTTTTAATCTCCCTCGATTTACAAAATTAAAGAGCATACGCCGACTACATATACGCCTATTTACACTGAAGGCCTATATTGGCTAAATACATTCTACATTCTTCCCTTTCCGAGTCACTAAAGTTAATATAATTTAATGACAATATATAGTACAATAGTCAAGTTAGGAAATGAAGAACAATTTAAAATTAATAACCCACGTTATGCTAAATTAATTGGTAATTGTCACCACGAATCTAAAATGTTTTTTTTTAATTGTCTCGAATATTAAAACATTTTATACACCAGGCTAAATAACTGACATAGTGTTTTGAAATGTACGTAGAAAACATGTCTCATTTAGTCACACAAGCAAGGCTATATCACTCAGTATTAACCTATTTCAACTGGATTAAAACCGACTGTATATTTGGAGAGAATAGCTACAACAGATGACGGCCATCTGTACTCTGCGTTTTACCGGCTCATTTTATGAATAATTGGGTCAGGAATGTATCCAATTGTAGCTCCATCTTGATTGCACAGTTTGAAAGGGTCTGGTGCAGATTATCATTGTGGAGATGATGAACAGATGCGAAGAAGATAATAGGTAATTCTCCCCTTTGAAGCTGAGAAGTGGAAAAAATTATGGAAAACACTTCTTAAATTTGACGCAAGTTAAAAACGTCTGGTTATTTTAAAATTTAAATAAAAACGTTTTAATGACATATGTTACGAGACAGTTACAAGTGTGCTGATATTAACCTGCCATAACAAGTCATACAGGCCTAATTGCGTAATCTTCACAAAGCTATCGTTGAAATTAAGGCATCGCTATAAAATAATTAGGTAGGCTACATGGTTGAGTAATAAGTGTCAATCAATTAAAGTGGGTCCGGGGAGTGGGCGATGACAGCGTCTGATCTCGCAACCATGGCCAGACTCGTAGACAAATAAACAGCTGTCTGCGTTGTCTACCAGACTCAATCTGTACTGTACACACAGTGGCTGAGTGGAAAAAGAGCTCTAAAGACGAAAGACAAAAAAGTTATTAAATAGTCTATGATGTAGGCACATAGACAGCGAGTATTGATTATTTCGAAACATGTGGCAAACTATCGGTATGCTGTATGTGTTCCATTATCAGATGGTCTTCCTCTATTGTATCTGATAATTTAAAAAACGTGCATGGTAGCTATACCTATAGGCCTATAATTAAAGCCTTGTAACTGTGCTAAGCCATTTTATTATTCCAGAAGCGAGAGAGATAGACTACATTTAGACAACTGCGTGTGCAGCGTAAAACAGACATGTACAGCTGTCTGTGGAAGAATGCGTATCCCATTGAATGTTTTTAAGGGATTTTGAGAATAGAAACGTACACGACGCTCAATAAATTGGCTAGCAGGACTTATCTATATATTTCCATATCTGTCATGCTATGGCCTTGATCTGCTAGGTAATGTCTTCCATCCTCTGCTTCGAGTTTCATTAACCGTTACATATTTCCAGAGGGATATCCTGCAGCATTACACAGTCTGCCTGCCAATGTCCTGATAAAATAATCAATAGTTTAAGGAGAACGAAAAAATCCTTACGTTGCATTGGCACTCCGAGTATCTCCGGTAAACCCTTCACTGGATTCTCTGCTGGTAGAACCGCCGCACTTTGCATCATCGTGATCCAAACCGGAGTTTAGACACACACACATACACCCACAACGCGGTGGGCTCGGGCTCCCTGCTTTTTTCTTGAGAAAAGATATTCGGTGACACAAAACTGAACCGGGGTAGCCTCTATCAGGCGATAGACGGGCCCTCGGTATTACTTGCTGTCCCGTTAAAGTCCGTTCAGTTATTTCTTTCTCGGGATATTGTCCGTGCGTTCTGGATTTCGCCGTGCTCTTTTGGTGTGGATCACACAAGCTGCTTGATTCATTCACACTGCAGCGGAGGCCGTGACGTCAGCGCGGCAGAGGCCCCGCCCGGGGCCAATGGGAGCCTCGGACAAGACAGAGATGAGCGGAAGAATGTTCCACTGGAGCGCAGGTGTGCCAAACGGAAAGAAGGAAGAGGCAGAGAGAGATGGAGAGAGAGAGAGAGAGAGGGCTCTCCATTGCCAATAAATGCAGCAGGTCCACAGATATTTTGAGGGGAGGTGAGGTTCTTCAAATATCCTCCAGATTTTCTTGAGATGCTTGAAATGTATGCAAGTGATAAAAAACAACAACTAGGGAGGTGAAATTACTAGACTAACCATTTTGAACGTCATACTATAAAAGCCCACCACACTTCCGGATTTAACAATGATACGTCTCTTCTTGTGAAGACTTTGATCTTTCCTGTGTCAATGTCACGCACTAATATTTGGGTTCAGTAAATAATAAGACCGTCTAAAAACAAATAAAGAATCCAAACCAGACTAATCAGTGAGTGGGTGTCATATCACATCCTCATCTGTTTTTATATAAAAACATAAGTCAGATTTGGAGCACAATATTCGCCCGCGTGTTTTGCACACGTAGCCGATAGGCCTTGGTACAACCGGACGGCAGAGCCACCGTCAGAGCGCCATGCAGGTGGCACAGATATTAGAAATCCGTGCACAGTGCTGCTGACACTGTTCATTTCAATTCCACGTTTGAGAGACTGTTCCAGGATAAGATATTCCCCCCGGAGAGTTCGTAGTTCAAGCTAGATGAACTCAATCTTCGCTTCCAATTTTCTTCAAGCATGCAATAGAATGCACACGGTTACCTTGTTGAGTCCGCATCTTGGGCAGGTTTGAAGCTACACTGCTCACTACGGTTTAACCCAATTGTAATGGCACGAGACAATCATTTGAAACTGGTGAATATGAATAATTTGTGAGAATACCAGCCTGCATTTAGATGATCCCAGTTTTCAGCACACCTGGGTATAGTCTAGGTGGTATGTGTGAAAAAAGTTATTATTGATCAAAATCACTGAAAAATATTTGATCACTAATTCAGATGTCATTTTATATCATTGCACAAATGTGTAATTATTTTCAATGTAGGCTACCATATGTAGATATCCCTGTCAATAACACTTTTTTTAGCAATCCGGATATAGCTATAGTCTAAAACGGCTAAAAAAGAATACCAACAATAGTAGGCTATTAGGAAAAAAATATATCACATTACAATTTTATGAGTATGTTTTAATAATATTGTTTAAATGTTTATATTAATAGTATCAACAGCATTAATACTATGCATACAATCACACTAGTCTAACGTTAAGAATTACACAAATAATTTGGGTTATTGTAACCTTTAAGGCTACAATCACTATTGTGATTATTGTTGTTTTGTTGGCAATATTGCCACTCGGTTATTAAGCTATTACAATTAGGCTACTTTATTGTTACATTCCATTTGTACAATTTACCAAACCGCCACTGAAGCATGTTTGTAGAGACAAATAACTGTATAGCCTATATTTGGCTTTCGTTGGTGGATATGTGTTTGAGTATTTATCAAGCATGTGCAACATCATTGTGGTTGTCTAGAGATAAATACCTCGTCCACTGAATATAGATAAAACGGCTAAAAGAGATGAATTTTTCATTATGTTGATAAATCCTGATATCCTGTAGAATATTTAAAACTCAGACGACTTATCCTTCTGACTATTGTTTCACGTAGCTGCAATATAGATCCGCAATCCAGATATAAGCCGTGCTGTTGTTAATGTTTCAAATGTAATTTAGTAAAATCAAAACACGCATCTGACTGATGAAATATGCACGTGGATATTCCCGGAATGCTCACGCACGCGCGCTAAACCCGCCTTCGTGTCTTTGTGCCAGGTGTCCCAGTTGTATTCCCTACTCAATCCATCCATCCATCTCTCCATTCATTTATCCCTCTCTCCCACCATCCCTCCATCCAGGCCAGTGTAGGGGGGGGGGGGGGGATTGTCCCGTCTTTACACACTTTCATTTTTCATTTCCATTATACACTTTTCTCCCCACAAGATTATTCAATTACTCTGATTGTCGAGTATTGAAAACACGCATTCGGGTTTTTAAATACAATGTGGATCAAATTCTCTTAGACTCTCAGCATTGGATCCAACAATTAGGATAATTGATGGATGTGTGTGGGTGGAGAAAAAGAACCGTTGTAAAATGATGGGACAATAAATGGTCTTAATGTAGGCTAGGTTTGATACAACCTATATAGCCTAAACATAGTCACATGGTGTTCCCCCCCAAACTTAAATGCACCAACGCAGTAGATTATGAAACGAAAAAATATAATATCAAATGGTGTATTTTTTATTGAAAAATGTAAGCTGTAGGCTATAGACATGAGGTCCTAAAGGTCACTATTGCAATATAATGAGGTCTACCTCAGGTGAAGTATGTCTTACGGAATTAGTTGAATCTGAACTACAGGTGACGCAGAGAGTATAACACAAATCGTAACAGTTCTTTCCGTTTGACCGAAATGAAAAGTCACTGTGGCCCACTGCTAAACCTGATCAGCGCCCCTGGTTGGACAATGAGTAAGCACGAGCTATAACTCAACTGCAGGGCGACTCTTCTGCCACCGAGGGTGACCCAAACACCTCTAATTAGTGATAATATTTCAACGTAAGAGTTCATTGACATCGGCGATTCACAAATCCGTCTTGTCGCTTGGGGTGCAAGACACAAGGACCCAGAGGTCTCAAAATACACACATTCATTCTGACCACAGATATTCTGCGTATCCTACGAGGCAGATGTGCGTAAGGCCTGTCACTGTATAGCTAACCCGTGCATTTGGCTGTGGACGTGTTTGCTGCATATTTTAATGTGGGCAAGTACAACATCTCACTTTGCAGTAGACTTAGGCCGGTAGGAAAATCCGTTGGAATTGAAACAGAATAATCTTAATGAGTCACAAATTGCCTACTAGTCGGATATTCAATGACTTCTAGATTTGCAGAGCGAAACTGGAAAACGTTAAGACAAGGTTTAAGATGGGCTAATATAAAAGCCCGAGAAAGAAAAGCTTATATAAATAGGCCTATGCTTCAAACCAGATGTGAAACATTAATTTTGGACACGTGTTTGACACATTAGACCTGATCCACAATGAAGAATATTCACCAAGATCAAGAGCAAATATTCCAATGACCCCAGCAGACATCCCGTGTTTTAAAACAGGCTACTTGGCTGCCCAATGAACGCGTGCCCAATGATGGAAATATTTATGTCATTTAAATATATTGTACAACAATCAGAGAAAATAATTGAGGTACATTTTTAATTATCGTATTAGTGATGAAACTGAAAAATATGAGCATTTGAAAAGTGACACAGTGAGGTATCTTATGTTAGACCTGGATGAAAAACTCCATAGGAAACCGTTTCCATAACGGCACAACCTTGCCGATAACCTCAAACTTGAACAACATGTTCAAAAATGAACATTTGAGACATAAAAATAAATTTTGAGACGTAAACATACTTGGATACATTTGATATCCCGCTGCTTTGACAACAAAAAAAAACTAACCTTTTACGTCATGCAAACCTACCCAGTCTGTTAGGTGTATTGGAAAGCATGTTGATTTCACCACCGCTGCCTCCCGACAGCGCTCGCTCGTCCAATAGCACGACCGGTGGCTCATTCTCTTTTCGCTTATTCCACCTCAGTTCTGCAAGCTCGCGGAGAAGGGAGCAACACGCGGTTTAATCTGTTGTTTTAGCCGTTTTCTTGATATACAGACAGCTTGTTGTCGCAGACTCTCCGAGCTCACCGTTTCTTTCCAAACAGGCGGAGAGAAAGACCATAGGACAGGGCAAGGAGAAAATTAAATTGCACTTGGGAGCAAATTCTATTAGGGAATAGTTATTGTCTCCTGACAGGTCCTCCCCATTTAGGTAATTAGTAGAGGAGATGGTTTGAACTAACGAAATGTATTCTAGTCCAACATAATCCTATCATAAAGCCATCTACATTACAATTTCTAAAAAGGCCTATTTTCCGAAGGCTAAACCAAAGATTACAGGTTCGTTTTAATAGACAACGAATGGCAGTGGACAGTATGTTTGATTTTAATAGCATTTGCTGTAATTTCGGACCACGTTAAACACAAAGATGTTCTCTGGACAATGTTTTAATATGTATCATTGTGAGTTAATGTAATTTTACATATGCTATGAATCAATTTATGTCCAAGCTTAAAAAAAAATGGTAGCCTACGTCGCAACCATGAAAGTTCTAAGACATTTGGTAAAATGCCCACTTTGTGATTCAATCTCCAATTACGAATTAAAAAAGGATTTGTTTATAATTTATATTTACTTTATTTTTCTGTGGGTGAAAAAAATAAACTAAATTATATTGGAATTCATTCCCATCCTTGACACTGGTGACGCAATATTCAATTAACACAGATTTAGATCCTTTTATAAACTCAGGAATTCGCAGGAAGGAGCTACATTCCTAGTTTGGTGACAAGAGGCTGGCTCTCTTGAGTGCATTAAAGCGGAGTGACTGACAGACCTTGGAATCCCTCCAAGTTCGTCATCCAAGCGTTTCCAGTAAGCCACGCAGGTTTATTGTAGAATCAACTGTCGTAAAGGTCGTGCTTTCTGACCAAGTTATCACGATCCTGGGCGAAACGCTAAATAGGGGCGCGCATTATCGAGCCCTTAATACATTTGAGAGTGCATGGACTCATTGCTAGATCCATCCCTCCACTCCATCCAAACATCGTTTCAGGGGCTGTCAACTGACTCCGTGGCAATTTCCGACCTTTCTACTGATTGAGGTAAATGTAAAGCAACGTCATGCTAGCCCGCTTGGCAGCCCTAGCCTGAAAATCAGCCAGTGCAGTTTGTGACATTGGAGGGCCGCTTCTGACAGTCTAAGCATAACCACCTCCACCCCACCCCCTCCTACCTCCACCTCTATCAGGCTTCCTGTCTCCAGCAGGCTCTGAACAGGCCAGAGGTGATGTGAGGGTGAAGATGCCTCGTGGAGAGGGGTGGGAGGGTGACCTGGCTGGGGGGGAGAAGGAAGTAGAGGAAGGGGGAGGGAAAGAGAGAATGAGCGGAGGAGTATCAGAAGCAGGTAGAGAGAGGGAGAGAAATGGAAGGGGAGGGTGGGATAGGACGAGGGTGAGGAGATGTACGAAGAGGGGAAGACACTAAGGGAGGAGAGGGTGAGGGAGGCGTGAGGGAGATGAGATGTTTCCTAGGACAGATGCCTATGGGGTAGGAGGGGTGGGGGGGGGGTAGAGCTGTAGTCACGGCAGTAAAATGAGATGAATGTGACCCTGCTTGACTCCTTCTATAGAAGGGGGTGTGTGTGGGTGTGTGTGAAGGGGGGGGGGTTCTCCATGTAAAAACTGAGGGTGAAGTAAACAGATGTGCTGGAAATATCACACATTAACTTTTTTTTTTCCCCCCCTCTCCTTTTTATTTTTTATTTTTTCATTCCCTCGTTATTCCTCTCTCCCCAGTCTTCTTCGGCGAGAGAGCTTTATGGTATTGTTAAAGTCAGACAGAGAGAGAGATGACGGAAAAATGCATCCAACCTTTCCTGCATTTTAATATCTAGCCGAGAGGACGGGTTGTAAACAGACCAGGCACAGAACAAGTGAGGGAAAGCACCATAAAACTGTGAATTGTCTAATTTATAGCAGACCACACTAGGGCAGAGGAGAGGTTGCTACCCTTGAATTTTGTGCTTCCAGGATATTATTGTCTGGTTCAACGTAGCAGGGGCTCTACAGTAATTCAAACCTTTGCTTGTGACACAACGCTAAGTATTCTTGGTCTAATTGTAAAAAAAAAAAAAAAACTAAACAAATATTATTCGTCTCGACACAGGTTTAAACCCTGACACTCACAAATCGACGGAATAAGTCCAATTGAAAAGATAAGTAATAATTGAGTTGCTGTCCCAGCCCCATCCAGATCGATGCGTGATGTCTTGCAGGCTAGGGAGGCAGGGAAGATGGGATTACACAACTGCTGTCCTCCGTGTGAACTGTCCCAGCCTGGCTTGGCATCACCTCAGACAGATGTCCCGACACCGCCAACTTCCCCATTAGCCGTTATTCATCTCAAGCCTTGTAATACGCAGGACTGGGCTGGGCCCGGGACACCTCGGGGTCGCTAGGTCGCCGCTCGTCGCTCCATCTCTCTCCCAGTCCCATTACAGAGCTGCACATGTAAACAAATGACTTACCTGTAAGGTGAATTAAGGAGACTAAGGAGATTAAGACCAAGGCGTAACAAACCAAGTGATGAGACAAGTGTTTGAAGTTAACGTGTGTGTGTGTTTGTGTGCCTAAGTCCACTATCACACTGACAAGATCAAGTATTTAATCGAAAATAAATCTATCTGGTATTTAATCACACAAGATAACCCACATGGAAAGCAGGAAGTCGAATTCCCCCCCATCGCCAAATAACTGAAACAACAACATTTATGCGTGACAAACCCCTACTGTTATCTAGAGCATCCTGCAGATCATAAAGTGCCATAGGGGACAGTCCAGGGTTTCTGAGAGCTTTGATTTAGTCAGAGAATCCCGCCTCTCCACCGCTCTGTGTCTCTCCTTCAGTGTAGCCGTCATTAATCACTCCCTGTGTTTGTGTCAGGAAACCATCACCACACACACACACACACACACACACACACACACACACACACACACACACACACACACACACACACACACACACACACACACACACACACACACACACACACACACACACACACACACACACACACACACACACACACACACACACACACACACACACACACACACACACACACACACACACTGCTGTCCACTTATCAACCAATGTGACAATGGGGAGGGGCATCGTGTGTGTGTGTGTGGACTCGGTAGGAGGTGCACCGACGTTCCAGGAAACACAAAGCTCAAGATCAAGCATTTAGTCCTTCAGATGGTCAAGTAATCCGTAACATCTAAAAACCCCTTCATCTATCCCTCAAAGACACCCTCTCTCTCTTTCTCTGTCTGTCTCTGTCTATCTCGCTCGCTCCCTCCCATCATTCCCCTCTCCTCCCTGCACCTTCAGGCTTGCAGCAGAGTCCACCTGCAAGTGTGTGAGGAGAGAAGAGGCCCTGAAAGCCGATTGCGTTTTAATAAAGTTTATTATCTGCAGGCAGCTAATCCTCTGGAGTAATCTCCCCCAGTCCAAAGGAAAGCTGGATTACTCACTTGCTATAATCCCAATGAAATTGTTAGGATTTAGCTAGCGCTACACAGCAGATGGCAACAGGCTTTTTCCTTCAACCTCATGGCCGACCAGCACCCCCCCCCCCCCCCCCCCATCATCAACACACCTCCTTACACCCAACCACCACCTTGATCGCAACAAAACAACAATAGAGACATCCGTTCTTCCTGAAAAGCCATGAATATTAGACCAAGTGGAGATTGTAAGATTTAACACCAGAGCATGTTACAGATAGTCTTGTTGATCAAGAGATCAGCTTAGTTTAGGCTGCGTGTAAACATCTTTTAAAACAGACAATTCAAACAACTTCCCTCCAGAACTACAAAACAAACCAGTGCTGTTGATCCCCTGAAGATAAACAGGAAGAGGAAGTCTTAGCAAAAATAATTTTATTGATCATGATTGAAAGTTAGTGAGCCGAGGGTTAGTGAGCCGTGTTAGTTTCATTTAAATCGACACCAGGCCAAACGCAAATCTTGCTAACTTGAAATTCTGGGTGATCTACTTTGCACACAGATTCTATTGGGCATTTAAATAGATCCCAAGCAAAGCAGGTCCCAATTAAGTTTTCACTACCCAAACACACCTGTCTGGACAAGAGCTAGTCTAGCCAGCTGTCTGAAATCACATGGCTCATATTTGGTAACAATCTGTATCAGCACATTTCCAGTTAATGCAGAATGTAATTCAAGGCACATCATCTGTCAAGAGTGGGTGCAGTACTCAAGCAAGACAGTTCTTGTTGGGAAAAAGCCAGTGGTTGGCTAAAGGTTCAATAATATTGGATTTATCTTAAACTTGAAAAATCGACACTATGAGACCTTTTCATTCACAAATGTTATAGAGTAATGTGATAAAAATAAGAAAAGAACATTGTATAGCATTACATCAGCAAAATAATCAAAATAAATATCAGACACAAATTCTGAATTTTTTTATCACACTAAATAAGACCCAGGTCAATTACATCAATCAATGTCCTAAAATCATTTAAAAGCTCTTTCAGAATTTAAAATCTCTTTCAGAGTTTTAGGATGGGCTTTCCACGCAGTTGGCAATTATAGGACAGGTCCGCTTGTTTAAGATAGATCAAATGAACAATGACCTAAATTAAATATTTAAAATGAATAAGTAATTGATCCAGGTCTGCTCCAGATCAGGAGATTACCACTCCAGTCCAATCCTTCATTCTTCATAAGTGGTCAAATTAAGCAGAGAAGCATAACAATGATCGTTAATTACACGGGATCAAACGGAGGCTCCGGAGGCTAGCTGAGTTGGGCGGCTAACTGTTAGCCTGACCCTGACAGTGGCTAACTGTTAGCTTGACCCTGATGGCGGATTCCGTGAGCAGGTTGGGAAACAGGTGCGAGTCCAGATCAGTTTCGTTGTCATGACAAAAGAAACAGTTTGGCGTTCCATACATGTTAACTGGAGAAAGGGTATCAGAACCGAACGCATTAATAGGTTCGCCGTCAGTTAAGATTTGAGACTGACTTTGGATTTTTTATTTTTCAACAGGAGATGCGCAACACTTTCTGAGCTTTTGGAGATGTAACTGATCCCAAACCCAACCCAGGGAGCCAGACGGTGCAGAATCGCCCGCTGCTGAACAAGGAGTGCCTCAGGGCTGTGCTATCTTGACCCGCCGGAACCGCGGGCGCATCTTGAAGAACAGGAACATGCCCAGCAGGCACATGGACGAGAGGAAGTAAAGAATCACACAGAGGCTGATGTCCAGTCCTGAGAAGCCCACACTCAGCACGTTCATCCAGCGCCCCCTAGGGTCCTGGGGGTATAACCGCACCGCCGCCACGCCCTCCTCCTCCGAGCCCCCGTACTGACTCGTCAGACCGCGCTTCTGAAGTCTCTTGTGTTGCCCCGCCCCCAAATCCACCTCCTCCAGCCCCACCCCCAGGACAGACTCCTCCCTTCTCTGCAGGCTGCGGCGTTTGACGTGGGCGGAGACGGCGGCTGCCCGAAGAGCCTTGGCCTTGTAGTGCTGGTTGACAAAGGAGTCCAGGTCCACGATGTCTTCCTGAGGCTCCCTCAGCTTCACCCCCACGACGCTGGGCCTGCTGCGGGCGCCACGCTGGCGGGACGGCCCCGCCCTCTCCACTACCTTTTCCTCCGCCTCCGGCTTCACCCAAGGAGGCGGCTCCAAGGTGCCTCCCCCCTCCCCTGCCTCCTCGTCCGCCGGGTCCTCCTCCTCCTCTTCCTCTTCCTCCTCCTGGGGCTGGGTGAAGGAGGCCTCCCTGGCTCTCCTCTCGGCTCCTCTCCGGACCTCCTGCTCCTGCCGTCGCGTCTCCCTCTGCTCCTCCTGCTGGGCCAGCAGCCGGCTCTCCGTCTCCAGGTGGTCAGGGAGGAGTCGCTCAGAGGAGAAGTAGGAGAGGAGGAAGGAGAGGACCTCGGCCGGCTTCCAGGCGTGCTCCCCGCCCCTCTTCACCCCGTGGCAGGCAGGGCAAACGTCTGGGGGCGGCCACTGGATCTTGGGGAAGTGCGGGTCCTCACTGCCAGCTCCTGGGACAGACAGGCAGGGGGTTAGGATGGGAGGAGAACTCTCTGGAGTTTGTACAGAAAGTGAAGAATTGTGTTTCGTGGTTTTAAGAGATGTTTTCTCGTCGAATTTAGTTAATTTAGTTAAGAGAAGCATGTGTGTATATTTACATACATGAGTGCCCATGTTTGTGTTGTGTGCGTGTCCAAGTCTGTGAATTATGCAGAGTGTGTGTGTGTGTGTGCATGCGTGCGCATGACAGGATCTAACAATGATCAATGGTCTACAGGGACATCTCGGAGGGAGGAAAGGTAATAGATGTGTTTGAAACGGACAGCTACAACCACACACACACACACACACACCTCTGCCAGACCTCCCAGACCTCCCAGCCCTCCACACCCCTGAACAGACAGCCCAATCTCCAAATTGAATATGAAAGCAGACACCTCAAAAGGGGGCTCTCCGTCTAATGAATTAGACTTTTTTTTTTTTTTTTTTTTTTTACTTTACATGTTTTCTTTTCTCAGTAACCCCCCTCTGACACACACACACACACACAAATGGAGGCATCTGCTAATAAATTGCTTGTGGCATCTGTGGTGGAGTGGAGGAGAGGGAGGGAGGAGAGGGAGACCTAAGGCAGGTCTGTCACTTCACAGCTCTGTCAATTTACATCCCTCCCTCCCTTTCGCCCTCCCTCTCCCACTGGCTCCAGCCTCCCCCTCTCCTCCCTCCAGCCTCCCCCTCCCTCCCTCCAGCCTCCCCCTCTCCTCTCTTCCTCCCTCCAGCCTCCCCTGTCTCTCTCTCCCTTTGCAGATTAATCTCAGTCATATGCATGTGGGTATGTACTCTGCATACAGCACTTTACATAAGAGATACATCAATTTTACTATGTGCTGCTGGAAACTGGAGGGCCTTTATACATTTCAGCGCCGTGTGACAGCTTTCTTACACCCACGCACACACACACACAACCACACACACGCACAAAGCTTGTCAATGCCTCATTCCAGTCAGAGGTGACTTTAGCTATAGCGGCCGCCATATTGATATCGCTACAATGTTCTGTCAAGAAGGCGTCTCTACTCCACATACATATTCATCAGGTATAAATATGTATTGTTCTGTGTGTCGGACTGTCCCCCTCGTCAGCGAGGCTGTTGATCTGCTTGAAAGGATACACAACCAAGCCGGGCTGCACTGAGCCTACTAATGCAGGCTCCCGAAAAAAAAAACACTGGGAAAATAACCTAATACACATTGTGGTTTCACTGTTTGCATGTTGAATTTGTTCTTGAGACCAACGATAGGCAGCATATTCCTGTGCTTGGGAGTGTGTAGTTATCTAAGGAGCAGCCGGAAAGCTCAAACTGAAACCCTCCAGCAGCTGTGTTGTGTGTCTGCAGGCTTGTGTCTCTTCCCCCCCAGAGTCCTGCCTGTTGACTGGTGGCAACAGGGCCAGCCTGCTGCTAGCGCTGACGCTAAAAGCTAACGTGAATCAACCCCGCGCCATAGGCTGGGGCTGTAGGCTAGGCTACGCTAGGCTACGCTAACGCCAGACCCAGCCATGCCCCTGGGGCCTCTTTGTTGCCAGCTAAATTAATTGAGCGGCTGCTTTACAAATAGGTCCCGTTTCACGGGTGGCTGCCTCTGAAAGGAGGTCGGGGAGGACTGCTAAAGAGCCCCACTTTAGGACAGGACAGGGAGGGGAGACAGGGGCGGGGGGAGGGGAGGGAGGAGTTTGTTTCCCCTGGGGAAGACTCAAATGAGAAGCTGTGAGGGTGGGGGCAGATCCTGCTACTCATCGGCCCCCCGCCCTTCTCCCTGATCCAGCCCTCGACCTGCCCCTAACCAGCCACCGCCTCCCCCCTGCGCCTCCCCCCTGCGCCTCCCCCCTGCGCCTCCCCCCTGCGCCTCCCCCCTGCGCCTCCCCCCTGCGCCTCCCCCCTGCGCCTCCCTAAACCAGCGCCCCACGCTACCGTCTTGACCTGCCCTGGTAAGGAGGGATTACCCCTCCAAGGACCAGAGGGGAGGATGAGGGGGGGGGGGGAGGGGGCAGGAGAGTGTGTGTGGCGTGACGCCGGGGACATGGCGGCGTGTGCCACCTGCTGCCACAGGGGCATCTTGGGAATTGCGGCCGGGGGAGTGGGTCGGACAGTGTGTGTGTGTGTGTGTGTGTGTGTGTGTGTGTGTGTGTGAGGGATGCGTGTGGGTGTGTGTGTCTTTGTGATCCCCACCCTGGGAGATTGTTGCCATATCACTTGTCAAGCCGAGGCAATGACTCCCTGGAGACCGTGAGAGAGGGAGGTCTGGAGAGGACTAAAGAGAGGGAGGTCTGGAGAGGACTAAAGAGAGGGAGAAGGAGGGGGGGACTAATAGGGGGGAGGTGTCTGGGGACTTGAGGGATCCAGAGGGAGTCCCGGGGGGGGGGGGGGGGGGCACACGTCCTTCTGGCCTAACCCTCCATACAGGCGGTCGCTGAGACTGAGGGGGGGGGGGGGTTGTTTGGGGAGGAAACTACACAAAGTGATTGAACAAAGTGAGGTGTTAATGTTTATGTTAATGTCAATAGTGGCCATGTGTCTAATCACGTCCCGTAAGGAGGAGAGGAAGGGGCCTGGCAGGGACAGAAGGAGGGAGCATACCAGACCACAGAGATTCCCTGGGTGTGGGGGGGGGGGGGTAACTTGAGTTAAACGTTAAGTAGGATGTGTATCAAGATGAGGAGCGTTTACATACCTATAAAGTGGTGTTTCTCTCTTAAACTTGACTAGGCTGGGTGATGATGGACTGGACTGAGCTAGGCTGGGCTGGGCTGGGCTAGGCTAAGCTGGGCTAAACTGGGCTGGGCTGGAATAGGCTGGGCTAGGCTAGGCTAGGCTGGGCTAAACTGGGCTGGGCTGGAATAGGCTAGGCTAGGCTATCCTTGGTAAGCCTGTTGTGACTGAGGCTAGAGTTTAACATCTAGCCCACAGACTGTCAGTTTCCTGTCACACAAGCAGTACATCACACCAGGTGAGAGGGGGAGCTGGGGGGGGGGGGGGCAGAGAGAGGGGTGAGGCCGGAGGGAGGGGGGGGCAGAGTGAGGGGTGAGGCCGGAGGGAGGGGGGAAGAGTGAGGGGTGAGGCCGGAGGGAGGGGGGGGGGGGCAGAGAGAGGGGTGAGGCCGGAGGGAGGGGGGGGCAGAGTGAGGGGTGAGGCCGGAGGGAGGGGGGGGGGGGCAGAGTGAGGGGTGAGGCCGGAGAGAGGGGGGGGGCAGAGTGAGAGGTGAGGCCGGAGGGAGGGGGGGCAGAGTGAGAGGTGAGGCCGGAGGGAGGGAGGGAGGGATGCCAGCTGGTGTCTAGCTAAAACATGGCTTGTGCAGTATTGTGCTCTTGTATTCCAGGGATTTACAGAGCGGGGACCAAATATGGGACCCACAGGACAACACTGTAAACACCTTCACCCCCACAGGACAACACTGTAAACACCTTCACCCCCACAGGACAACACTGTAAACACCTTCACCCCCACAGGACAACACTGTAAACACCTTCACCCCCACAGGACAACACTGTAAACACCTTCACCCCCACAGGACAACACTGTAAACACCTTCACCCCCACAGGACAACACTGTAAACACCTTCACCCCACAGGACAACACTGTAAACACCTTCACCCCACAGGACAACACTGTAAACACCTTCACCCCCACAGGACAACACTGTAAACACCTTCACCCCACAGGACAACACTGTAAACACCTTCACCCCCACAGGACAACACTGTAAACACCTTCACCCCCACAGGACAACACTGTAAACACCTTCACCCCACAGGACAACACTGTAAACACCTTCACCCCCACAGGACAACACTGTAAACACCTTCACCCCACAGGACAACACTGTAAACACCTTCACCCCCACAGGACAACACTGTAAACACCTTCACCCCCACAGGACAACACTGTAAACACCTTCACCCCCACAGGACAACACTGTAAACACCTTCACCCCCACAGGACAACACTGTAAACACCATCACCCCCACAGGACAACACTGTAAACACCTTCACCCCCACAGGACAACACTGTAAACACCTTCACCTCCACCTTCACCCCCACCTCCACCCCCACCTTCACCTTCACCTCCACCTCCACCTCCACCTCCACCCCCACCCCCACCCCCACCCCCACGTGACGAGGGGTGGCAGAGGGAACCCGAGTCAGGGTGTGGGGGGGGTGGAGAAAGCAGTCAAGTTTATATTCTGGTGAAACATCACTACAGGAGTGTTCCTCAAGGCGACTTCCTGTTTGACTGGAATTCCAGTCTGTGGGATCTGCCCTCAAACACTGGGAAGGCCTTTCTTCAGCTGCCAGCCTGTTACTGAAGTGGTAGGGCAGCACGTGTGGGAGCACACACAACTTGTGTACGTGTGTGTGTGTGTGTGTAAGTCCTCCACAAACCTGCCAGTCGGTTGTTGACGTGGTTGTGGCGTGACCACAGCCAGAGGACGGCAGTGGAGGTGGAGTCCACCTGAGCCAGGCTGTCCTGGGCCATGGCCTCGAAGTGGGCGGCGCACTCCCTGCATCCGAAGAAGCTGCGTACGTAGCCCCGCATGGCCTGCAGCACCTCCAGGGGGTCTGGAGGGGAACAGCACAGCAGGATCAACTCACCTTCACCTCTGCTGTTCGCGTGAGTGTGTGATGGTGACGAGATCCGGGTTAGATCAGGATATTAATACAACGACAGACCGACAATGTCACCGTCAGCGATAAACCTCAACATGACATAGTGTGTGTGTGTTTGTTGTGTTCTTTTGTATCAGTGTGTGTGTGTGTACATGTCTGTGCAATCTGGCGTGTCTGTGTGTGTAATTAGGTGTGTGTGTGTGAGGCAGTTCCCACGGTTAAGTGGGGCAGGAGTCAGAGTGTGGGGGGGGGGGGAGCACACGAGGACAACCAGTCTGATCCTCTCTGGTCTCCAGGTTGTTGTTGTGGTTAAACTCCTCCACTCCCTCTCCCTCTCCCCTTAAATCCTGCTCTCTCGGCCCGGCCGGTGGCCGTGGGGCATCTGTGGGTCTTTGTGGCGGATGTGTGTGCGTCTACGCACGTGTCTGTTTGTGTGTATATACAGTATATCGTCTGAGTGTGTGTGTGTGTGTCTGTGTCTCTGTTAGGGTCCAGATGGACACCCCTGGCCCTCCATCTGCAGGTCATGTGACCCCCCCACCTCATAAGCCCACAGATTAACCTCACCAGGCCAGAAGAACCCTTCTACTAACCCCTCACATTCCACTAATCTACAAAAAGCTCTTTTTACACACCGCTTCAGCTGCTGGTGTGTGTGTGCTAGGTGTGTGTGTGTACCTGTGTGTGTTTACCTGTGTGTGTGTGTGTACCTGTGTGTGTACCTGTGAACCTGTGTGTGTACCTGTGTGTGTGTGTGTGTGTGTGTGTGTACCTGTGTGTGTGTGTGTACCTGTGCTGGCAGAGCCCTTGGCCTGGACAGTGAGGACGTGGAAGAGAGTCCACACCCCGCAGGGGTAACGTCTCAGGTGGGGCTTGGAGCCCTGGCAGCCCACCCAGCGCTGCCCCTCAGGCAGGGCTGCATCAGGGACCTGGCACACACACACACACACACACACAGACAGATTAGAAGAAATAGCACATAACGTTCCCTGGTTTGAAGGGAGTCTCAATCTACATGGTGAAACCCCCCACTAACGCACAGGATTGCAGTCTCTGACTGAAGAGTTACTCACACATCAATAGTAAAGATTTGGTGTGTGTAAGAATGTGTGTGTGTGTGTGTGTGTGTAGAGGTTATTTCCTCAGGGGCGGAGTTGGTTCATTGCTACTCATTGATCTATTGATCCATTGATTGTACAGGCTAAAAGTTAATGATGTCACTAAGTGAATGGACCAATCTGTGCAGCTCTGGGCCTACGGGCTCCCAGGCAGAAACAGCAGCCAGACAGTGTTCTGTGTTAACAGGACTGGAGGAGAGTTTGGGCCGAGACTTACTGCAGTGAAATGGGCCTTGATCCATTTCATGTTGCTCTATAATCATCACTGTGCTGGTACTGCACCACACACAGTTGTAATCACACTATCAGGACACGAGTAAAAACATTTTGAAGATTAGTTTTTGTTTGAAAGAGTCCAATCTATTTGGCGGTCCAACAGTCTCAGTGTACATAATCGTAAAATGCCAAGATTATTTTGATTGGTGGTTGACCTGGGCAATATTATTCTGATTGGAGGGTTGTGCTAAACAAGATTATTCTGGTTTGTGGTTGACCTGGGCGTGACTGTTCTGAGTGGTGGTTGACCTGGGCAAGGCAGTTCTGATTGGTGGTTGTGGGAGGCATGACTATTCTGATTGGCTGATTTATTTCGAGGTGGACCTCTCACCTCCGCAGTGTTGTCCAAGACGTCCCTCAGATCGCTGTACGAGATCTCTGATTGGCTCTGAGCCTGCAGCCATGAGTCCACAGCCGTCAGCAGCTTCTTCACCATGGGGCGACCTGGGAAGTACTGACACAGGAGAGAGAGAGAGAGACAGAGAGAGAGACAGAGAGAGAGAGAGACAGAGAGAGAGAGAGAGACAGAGAGAGAGAGAGAGAGAGAGAGAGAGAGAGAGAGAGAGAGAGGGGGGGGGTGGTCTTCATCATCATGATCATCATCATCATAACCATTTTCCCCATCAACACTGCTCCCTTTTCACCTTCAATGTCTGCGATTCTCGTCTCCGAAAGATTCCATCGACATGTATTCATGAAGACCGACGGACAGTTTGACCACAAACAGTCCTGCATCTGGGGTATCCCTTGGTGTATAAATCTCTGGCTTGAGTCCTCTCTCTGACCCTCCTCCAACCACCAGCTAGACCCTCCTCCAACCACCAGCTAGGCCCACAGACAGCCACCAGCTAGGCCCACAGACAGCCACCAGCTAGGCCCACAGACAGCCACCAGCTAGGCCCACAGACAGCGCCCAGCTAGGCCCACAGACAGCCACCAGCTAGGCCCACAGACAGCGCCCAGGGGCGGAGCCCGGCAAACCGTCAACAACCCCTACCGTCGTCAGGGCAACGTGGCGTGTGAGAGGAACACGACACGGTAACCAACAGCAAGGCATCGTGGGAGACAGGTAATCCCCGTGAGGTCGGCGGTGACAGCAGGGCCTCAGGAGAACACAGGCCAGCTTTAGAGACACATTAGACGCCGGGCGGAGCACAATAGAGTCAGCTGACAAGAGAGCGGACTGACTTCCTCTCCCGGCCTCAAACAGACAGGCAGTAACCCTGGAACAGGCCCCTCACCCCCTCGGGCCCCGACACAATCAACCAGCCACTTTCCCCAAACCCAGTTAACGCAACAGAAGTTCCTCAATAGACGCTTCTCTTCCAGTTGGACATCTTTTTGTGTGTGTCTGATCCCTGGAACCCAGTTCAAGCACTCAGCTGGTCCATGAGAGCAGCCAGGAGGCTGTTGACAGGGTGCTGCGTCTTACAGGGCTTAGTCTAATGTGTGTGCTGGGAAGCTGCACCTACAGTAGATTGGGGGTGAGGTTCAGTCTTCTGGAAGTTTCACCCCTGACGGCGCACACAAGAAGCAAATAAATACTCTGCTGCCACGGCAACCACTCAAGCTAACCGCAAGCCCCCGCCCCCCCCCCCCCCCACCCCTTCTGTTGACAGACGTTTGAGAGAGTTCAGTCACGAATGCTTATTACTCTCTCTCTGAACTGCATTGCGTTCCAAACAAACGACGATTTGTCACGTGGGCTGAGAGGGGAGGATACAGGGGGGTAAGAGGGTGGCGGTGAACTTCAAGAAATAATTATGATCCTTTAAAAGTGGTTGAACTGATTTCATCCTGTTTTTACGCTCAAGTCAACTTGAGCCAGGTGAGACAGACACAGTACACGTCTGTGTGTGTGTGTGTGTGTAAGAGTAAGTGCATGTGAAGGGGGGGTCAAATCATCCCAGAGGAGCTTCTATCTTTGATTTGTATTTGCTGCGCCTTTTCAATTTAGCCACAACCATCTGTTCCATCACACACATCCACACAGCCAGCCAGCCAGCCAGCCAGCCAACCAGCTAATGTTTGGTCTTCAATCCTCCATTCAACACTCTCTAACGGGATCTCCAGGGGCTTCTCCTGGAGGCTTTACACCCCAGCCTCCCAGTCCTCAACCTGGACCTTGGACTCGCCCTCACAGCCTCCAACCTCCGGTGAGACGGGCACACAGATGCCCGTGTTCAACCACTGCAGCTGGGGTGTTAAAGACACAGAGCCCCTCCCAGCCTCTGTGGCTGAGCAGTGACCAGTCGATCTGGCTCCGGCCCAGCCCTCGTCCTCGTCTCTAACCGGTCAGAACAGCTCATTAGCTCCCATGAACAGATGCGAGGAGAGGAGATGAACCCAGGAGAGCAGAATAATGGGCTGTGGTCAACGCGAAGGCCAAACCAGCCCTGGCGTTCTCACCGCCTCTGTGTCTCTGCTCATCAGACGTCCTCCACGCCAGCCCCACCTGAGCAGGCAGCAGACCTAGAACGTCAACAACGCCACAGAACTGAGAAAGCCACGAGGCCCAAACGAGGTCTCTACCTGCCCAACTGACCGTTTCTGCTTGTGTACGCCCCCCCCCCCCCACCACCACCCCAAACTCTCTCTCCCCTCCCTCCTGTCCCTCTACTCACCCACAGGAACCACCCTCTCTCTCCCCCCCCCCCTCTCCCCCCCCCTCCCCCCTCCAACACACACGGCCCTCAAGCTCCAGCCTTTTCTTTAGGCCATGACAATCCACTTCACCCTGGCAATATGTCATGTGTGATCCGATTAGTATCAGCACTTGAGAAACCACAGCCCCCTCCGGAGAGACTCACAGAAAAAGAGGGCATCTGTCGCTGTCCACCCCCCACCCTCTCCTTCCCCCCCCCTCCACCCCCACCTCACCCTTCCCCACACACGCAAAGAAACCCTTTGTAATCCCACCTCAGGGACCAATAAACTGTTTAAAAGTATCGGTGAGTTTCCCCACCCCACCCCAACCCCCACACGCACACTCCAACTCAACCCCATCATCAGTCCTTCAGTCACTTCGGTCTCAAGACCAGCCAGCTAGCTGTCGCTTCTGCAGGCCTCCGACAGAGAGATGTGTCAGCAGGATGACTCTGTGCCCCAGCTCTGCACCCCTCGCCACGGGGGGGAGGAGGGGCAGGAGGAGAGGCAGGAGGAGAGGCAGGATCTGAAGACAAGCCTCCACACTAATTCCTTGTTTTATTCCCCTTGTCCGAGCAGGAGGGAGCGGGGGGTTCTTTCATGAAAAGCAGGACAGAGGAGTAATCTCTAAGCCCCCCCTCCCCCTCCTAATGGCTGTAATGCTCCCATGCCTTCAAAGATCCAAGATTATCATTTTTTTTTATCCTAATATTCATGTACAGAACTCAAATCCGGATTCAAGCTTGGCACAACGACAGCAAATCTAGAAATATTGTGAAGCCACCCCTCCTAGGAATAACAAAAACACAAGTGTTTACAACTCGTCTTAAACGGCGACTGAGGAAAAACAACAACAGCAGCAGCAGCAATCATGACAGTGTTCCGCTAAGAATGTTCTGGAACACGGTGTGTGTGAAGGAATGTGTCGGCGTGGTGATAAAATGTTCCATAATTCTATCTCCAAGGTGTTGCCGTTGACCACCATTGTGTCATCAGAATGTCCAGGGTAGTATTCCGATGAGATGATTCATTTGGTTGTGACAAACACCTACACTGCATTTCCAGTCAAGAGCACATCAACACAGATAAACATTCAATACTATTCTTGGGTGTAGCACTTGTGGCTAGAGAGGCAAACAAATGACTTATTCTGTCCCTGGTTTTCGCATGCTTTTAACAAATCGAGACTCCTAACAGTTGGCAGAGGGTTTTTTTTAGGACATGTGCATGTGTGCTGATCAGATGCTGTCAGAGTGACCCTGCTCCTGGGGTCGCCCCTGGGGTCAGGCCAGCCCTCGCTGCCAGGGACAGGCTGAAGGGATGCCGGGACCTCGAATGCATTGACTAAACTAACTGGAGTTAATGTGGGGCCCAAGTACCTACTCCACCCCCTGTCACACACAATGGCTGGCCGGTACCCCCCCTTCTCTCTCCAGACCTCACACACACACAATGGCAGGCAGGGCCCCCCAATCTCTCCCCTCCTCACAAACACACCAATACACAAGCCCATATAAAACACACCCACACCCACACCCACACCCACACACACACACACACACAGGCAAGAACGCCTCCCTGGAGAGGGGGACATGATCACAGAGAGGTGGGCCGACTGTGAGGTCATCGTGTCCGGGCCTCACCAGCCCCCTTGCCACACTCCTGGCACGGGACCAGGAGGGGCGGGGCCAGGAGGGGCGGGGCCAGGAGGGGCTGGGCTAGGAGGGGCGGGGCCAGAGGGAGGCCACGCGTCCATGCTTCAAGGGGCCCCAGGAGGGCCAGTGAACCAAGGGGCCCCAGGAGGGCCGGTGAACCAAGGGGCCCCCCAGAGACAGCAGCACATCCGACACAGACACGCTAAGATAACGAGCCAAAGCTACATTTGCACACGCACAGGATCAGCTGTGTTTATATCAACACAAGCATGCAGCTAAACACCTCTCAGAAGAGGTGTCGGTGTCATCCAACACTGAACGACCTACAGGCTGAGGATAAAAATACTGTCTCTACCTCCCTCTGGTGGTGTGATTGTGGAACTGCAGCCACGGACCTCAAAGCCGTGTTTGACGGTGTGGTAAAGGAGAGGGGGTGGTGTTTGGGGTCGGTGCAGGGTGGTGCAGGTGAAGCCGGACGGCGTCTGGGTGGGCGTGACCTTTTCTCACCTTGGCGAGGACTGAGACGTAGCGTCTGAGCGCGCTCAGTGCGTCTCCGCTGATGATTGGGTGAGACGCCAGCTCCATGCGGAAGGAGAAGTGAAGAGTCGACTCCAAGTCTGCCATGTACACCCTGGACCTGCACACACACACACACACACACACACACACACACACACACACACACACACACACACACACACGTTGACTCCAACAGATTCAAACAATGAGGAGAGGTAAGGACAGTGGAGCAGGTTCTACCTGTTAAAGACCCTCCATTGCTCCTCTGTGGTGTTCCCGAGGAGGTCGGAGGTGACAGGGAGGGGCTTCCCTGCCCGCACTACCCCCGGCAGCCTCTGGAGAGCGTAGGAGTAAAAGGTGCGAGCCTCGTTCTGCCTGCAGGGGACGAGGCACACAGGTTAACCAGTTCCCAGTGACACTCCACTTCCTCACCTGGAGCCAAACAAACTCATCCAGAGAGCCCACAAAAACAAACCCCACATCTAGACAACCCAAGAAGACACAGGTGTTTATCTGTCTCTTTGTATCTGACACACACACACACACACACACACACACACACACACACACACACACACACACACACACACACACACACACACACACACACACACACACACACACACACACACACACACACACACACACCTCTCCTGTGATGAGCAGATGGTGAGGCAGGAAGAAAGGGAGAGAAAAGAAGAGAAAGAGAGGAGGGAGGGAGGGAGATAGCATCTCTGTTCATTCAGCTCTCTGATAACCCTGGCAATGGAACAAATAAATTACCAGCCTCTCCCTGTCATCCCTCCCTCGCTCGCTCGCTCTCCTCTCCCTCCCTCCCTCGCTCGCTCTCCTAGCCGCATTATAGATCATCATGAGCAGGTGAGAGAGGAGGAAATCAGGAGGAGGAGAACCGGATGAGGAAGAAGAAGAGATGTAAAGGAGGAAAGAAAGGACTGAGAGAGAAGGAGAAGAAAAATGCCCCCTTCCAGCCCTGGCTAGGAGTTCAACCTGACGAGGACGGGGGAACAGGGGGGGCAGGGGGGGCAGTGATGGGGGACGGGGGGCTATTAATCCTGGTGATCCCTGGAGCCCAGAAGCACACGTCGTAGGATGGGTGGTATTCACCTGGGACACACACACACACACACACACGCTTGTACGTTCGCATGACGGATGCGGCCCCTCCCCTCCCAGGATCAATCAGACGTTCAGCGATGATGGGCGACCATCTGTCGCAGCGTGGCGCTGCCAGGGACGCTTGGCAGGTAAACCGCAAGAGACCTCAGCGTCATTGTCTTCGTGCAAGAATTTAAAAAAAAAACTCCCTTCCACCTCCCTCCCTCCGCTACACTGGCCTGGCGGATGAAAGGAGGAGGGGAGCGGGGGTAATGGGGGGAGATAAATAAATAAATCACCCATAAATCATTCCTTTTTTGCATTTTGTCAAACTAAAAAGATTCCTGGCGCGTGCCAAGTTATTGAAATCAGCCAAACAAAGCCGTCGGCAAACAGCGGATGAATCCAGCGGGAGACGGCTTTATGAGGCTGGGAGGATGACTGGCAGGCTGATGTTCTGGACCCATTAGCCCTTCACACGTTTAAAAGCAGCAACTGGACATCCTGATATGGAATGGAGCACACGATTTACTGCACAGGTGCTGCATATTAAACCATAGAAGAAGTGTTCATTTGTATGTTTACCCCTCCCCCCCCTAAAAAAGATGGCGTGCTGGAGGGTTAGCCATGATATTCTGTCGTTATCGTGGTCGATCTCGTTAAGTAGGAAGTGGATTTTATCGTATATAGTCTGGAGTATCACGCAATTTAGTTGTTAATTGTACCTACTCTTATTGTTATTATATATTATGTTTTATGATCGAAAACTTTTACTTTGTACTGTACAGTAACACTTTGAATGCAAGAAAGGCACATTACAAATCAAATCAAATATTATTATGACTATTATGATTATGATTCTTAGTAGTACTTACACTGTGAGCCTGGTGTGGTTTCCTCCAGGGTAGTACAGGAAGCAGGAGGGGAAGTCTGTCACCCCCAACCGGCTCACTAGGTCATCCTCAGTACTCAGCACCCTGCGCACTGCTATGTTGTCATACTGGAGCAGGTCCAGGGTCACCTGCAACACACACACACACACACACACACAAGCTGTGTCACAGGGTCCTGGGTGGCGGTCCATATGCAAGTCTAACTTTATCTCTGGAGGTTTGATTGAAAACTCTGTTTGACCACATTCCCCATGGACTGGTGAAGGACACATTCCTCTCTCTCCCCCTCTCCTCCCCCTCAGAGGAACATGCAGGGTGGAATGTGACGACCATCTCCTACCTCTCGGCCCACGAAGGAGTTGGAGGCCTCGAAGATCAGGGCCAAGTGCTGCACAGAGTTGCTCTCAAAGAAGCTGTCAATCTCCGCTTTGCTGCTCGGGGATGGGGAGAGGGAGGGAGGGAGGGGATACATACAGGTTGAGCGTTTCTCACACAAGGCTCCAAGTCAAACCTAAGAATGTTATCAGTCATTATTTTAGGCACAGAACACACCAAGATTCTGTATCTACAAATCATAGTGTTTTGGCCCAATCACACGCATGCATTTCGTACACTGACGGCCAAAAGTTATTTTCATCAGAAGAGGAAGAGAAACATGATCCAAACTGTTTACTTTTTTCCAATAGAGGAACCAGTTTCAGCTTCACATTCAAGTTAACATCCTTCTTCCTTCCTTCCTGTGTCAAGTCGTTTAACAATAAAAGAACAGAAGAAAGGAGAAACCTGTTGAGGGCTAAAGGGTTGTGTGTGTGTGTGTGTGTCTATAGTAGGTGTGTGTGTGTGTGTGTGTCTATAGTAGGTGTGTGTGTGTGTGTCTATAGTAGGTGTGTGTGTGTGTGTGTATAGTATGTATGTGTGTGTGTGTGTGTGTGTGTGTGTGTCTATAGTATGTATGTGTGTGTGTGTGTGTGTGTGTGTGTGTGTGTGTGTCTATAGTATGTATATATGTGTGTGTGTGTGTGTGGCCGTACCTGGCAGGCTCCAGAGGGGGGCAGGCGGGAGGCCAGGGTTCCTGGTGGTTCTCCATGTGCTCTATGATGTTCTGCCTGAGCCCCTTCACATCGCGGGGGAACCCTGAACAACACGGTTGTGTAAGCGTGAACAAACAAGCCCACATTTAGCACTGAACGCCAAACAGTTAGACGCGTGTGGCAGGGAAGCATCTCACATCCCAGCTGTGACTCATGCTAGATGATGACTCAGCGTGTTGACAGGGAGAATCGAAGGACCTAGTGAATAGCTACAACGTCTCACAGTGTTCTAGTGAGATAAACAAGGCCGGAACAATCAGAGCATGGACGCACAAAGGGCTGCCTGCCTGCTCTTGGTCACCTGGTAAGACAGTTTACCTCGGAAAGACTGTCCCTTGGAGTCCTTTGTGGCATATGCATGGAAGAACTGTGAAGAAAGAGAAGAAGGGGGAGGGAGAGAGAGAGGGGGAGGAAGGAAGGAGAGGGATGAAAAGATCAGGTGACATTCATATTAACTTGAAAGGGAGCCAAGTGAAGTGGTTTTAGTTAAATGCCCCCTCCCCTCCCTCACAACAACTTCCTCCTTGAAATCATCTGCAGATGTTGGAGGTCCCTGGTGCCCCCTCAGACAGAGGGAGCCCTTTCATTGACCACTCAGACAGAGGGAGACAGACAGGCAGGCAGGCAGACAGACAGAGGGAGACAGACAGGCAGGCAGACAGAAACAAGAGTTTGGAGGAGAGTTGGGTCACACACACACACACACACACACACACACCGCTGAATAAGCCGAGCCAACAAAGAGGAACTGAGATGAACAGATAAATGCCATGCTTCTCATCTGGCCATCTCTGCTGATGCTACACCTGTTTGAACACACCAGGACCCGAGATTCAACTGGGCGGACTCAGGAAAGTCGCAGATTAAACAAAATGATGATGCAAGGGCTATATGAACATATGAGGGAGGGCGGTGGCTCTGTGAAAGGTTTCCGTGAGCCAACCTTGAGTGTGGGGTAGCCTTTGATGCCAAAGTTGGTGCAAACTTTCCTGCTCTCCTCTTCGGCACAGTCGACAGCAGCCAGGTCCACGGCAGGCTTCCACTCTGCAGAAACACAAACAGCACCTTCACTGGAAGCTCTACAGGTGCCCTCGATGGCTGGATGGAGAAACTACACGTTTATACATGCCTGTGTGTGTGTTATGTTTAATTCACTCTTGAAGCAAGAACTCTGCCTGAGCAGTTCCAGTTGCTTGACTTAAAGTAGAGGCATTGAATTTGCGGCAAAGTAAGATGGAGTGATACAGTCATTGATTGTACTGTAGGCTACTGTGTCTGTGAAACCATGGCTGTTCAGGTGAGTTCTGACCAAGAAGGTTAGATTAGTTTCTGACAGGCAGCCAGGATCAGTCAGCAGCACTCCCCTGTTTAAACTACAGGCTGATATGCTTCGACCGCATGTCTGTATGTAGGGCAGGAGACGGCCTGTCAACTCACCACGACATTTCACTGTGCTCACATCCAGCTAGCAGGACTATAGTGCCTGGTAACCCCGACCAGCCCAAACCAGTTGTAGTTGATCGTTTTTGACAAATTGGGAATTTGAACATCAACTAGGATCCCTAAAGTTAGTGGTGGTTTTCTAGAATCCAGTACATGGCACTGTGTTCTGTTTTCTGTTGACATTCCAGAACAATCCGGAATATGGTGTTAAGAACAATAGAATATTATGGTATTGAGGGTGGAGGGAACAGACTGTGAACTCAGTTAAATCAGATCATATGCTCCAATAAGCAGACATGCTCTGTGTGATACAACTGGCAAACCGGGGCTCTCCAAAACTAGGTGTGCTTTTGTTTTCTCGGTTATAATAGTGCAAATTGCCATGATTTATTATCTGGGAGACTGTGTAACTGCAAAGCTACTGAATAAAGGATCATGCAAGCCAAATTATGTCTGTAAAAACATTTTGTACGGTTATTTTAAAGCATGCTTTTATATGAATTTAAACGATCCTGGTATTCTGTCTAAACTTAAGCAATAAACTTCCACGCAACTGTGTAAACATAAGTTATTTTCAACTGTGCTTAACCATCTAATATTACAGACAATCAGCATGAATATACATACCTTTAATATCTCTTGCAAGACTTTTGTATACTGGAGAAAAACCAATACAATGTCCGCACCAAGAGGCGTAGAACTCAACAACCATTGCGGCTGTGGAGTTGAACAAAACGGTATCCGCATTTTCCGGAGTTAATATAACGATCTGATCCGACGCGGTGTACAGTCCGGCCTCCGCGGTAAATGGAGAAAGTATCCCGGAATAAACCAATATCGTTAGAATTAGCAATTGTCTGGCATTTGTTGATAAAGTATTTCCAGTAATCCAGGACGTGGCACGGCTGTAGCGCCGCGCCATCTTCGTGTTTTTTTTCTGACAGCCAGTCAACTCTGTGCAAGGCAACCCCTGTATCAGTCAAGTGATACAAAGTTTTTCCTCCTGTTGGTTTTTGCGCTCAGTTCCCACCCCCTTGATCCGACTCGCTGCTTGCGAGAAAGTTGCGTGGCTAGCATTCCTGAACCGCGTCATTCATCATTTAGTCATCAGTTTCAGCTGACTTGACACAAGACGAACTTTGCAATTAATTCATCGTTGTCAATCAATTAGCCTAGATTAGTATGGGTCATATGCATTCCTCTATGTAATCTTTCAGTTTTTCCTTATGTATCTGATGTGTAGGCCTGTTTGTATGGTCCAATCTATTTAAGATTGTGGACACATTCTTTGAACTTAGTATGTACAAATGAATATATGGCAATATTCTGTAAAAACTTGTGGGGTGACTGTGACCTTTAATCCAAACAGCACCAGGCCTCCAATCTCACATTTCGGATCCAGAGCAGTCTGTCTGACTTTCTCTCTCCTCCATCAAGAATCACCCTTTTGTTCAATATTGACTTAGTGACTCGAGATCTAGTTCCTTACCTCCCAGTCAGCTAACACAACCTCAATCATGCTGGAGCTCCTAAACAATCTTCTCTGCAGGACACTAAATTCCCCTTGACCCCTCCATATAACATTTAGTCATTTAGCAGACGCTCTTATTCAGAGCGACTTACAGTAAGTACAGGGACATTCTCCCCGAGGCAAGTAGGGTGAAGTGCCTTGCCCAAGGACATGCCGTCATTTGGCACGGCGGGGAATCGATCCGGCAACCTTCTGATTACTAGCTCGACTCCCTCACCGCTCAGCCATCTGACTCCCTGGGCTATATAAGACTACCTATAATGATGTGTGTGTGTACTGTGAATATGAGCAAATACGTTTCAGATACTCTGTAACAATGGTATGTTTTTAGTTGATGTTTCCAATTAAACAACAACCTTGGATTACGTTTCTGAAATAATGAAAGCTTTATTTACAATCTCAAAGTTCAATTTAGTTAACAAATATATACTATGTACATATTTGTGACAGGAACTGTATTTCACTTGCCAGAAATCGTCAGGGTCCTGTCAACACGCGGTTCAACGGGAGAAACAGACAAGTCTTGCTGATATGTACATGCAGAAAACAACGCACAAGCTTACACTCACAGTCCATCGTTATAAATATTCACACACTGACAAAAGATGTCTGTAAGCTAATGTTACGCTATCAATTTGATTATCGAACCGTTTGTGCCTAATGTCATTTGCTTTTGACAAAGTTGACGTCCCCACTAAGTTAGAACCCTGGTAATCCTTAGGTCAGGCCCTGGAGAGGAGCAGAGGTCTCGGGGTGCCTCTCTTTACACAGCTCGGACCAGTTTCACTAAAGGAGAAATGTGTACAAAAACCAGCTTGAGGCATTGTGTCTAAGGTGACTACCCAACCCTGAACTACACAGCCTAGTTTGATGGGATGACTGTAAACTACAGGATCAAGGCTGGGACATGTCTGATACATACAGGACCAAATGGTTAGATCTGGAACATTAATCCACCAAGCTTCAATCAACTCCAAATATCCTTCAGTGTTCAGTTTCCTCTTTAGACAGAGCATTTCTTAGTTACTAGTCACATCACTGGTTTGTTGTCACACACATCTATGAACAGGACTAGCATGGACAGATGGATATCACAGGCAATTACAGCAAAAGGTTTGACAGTTTGACAGTTGACACTTGAATTTGAATTTTCATCCCGGATAAAAAGACATTGGTGGAGAGAGAGAGGAAAAAAAAGGCTTGTTTGTAACAAGACAAGTAAACAGATCAAATGTCCACCATTAAGGTCACTTCATCTGACAGACATAACGTGAGGACACGCTCGGTGGACAGTCACAGTTTGTTCCTGGGATCGAGGTCGTGGAGTCTGAGAGAGAAAGAGCCCTTGGAGAGCAGCTGTTGACGACAGCTTATCAGTCTGACTCACTTCCGACCACTCACGGTGTAGTTAGCGGTTGCCTGGGAGACGCGTGGAGGGAACAGTGGCTGCTTGGACAGAGTGGGTTTTCTCATCTGAACCTGATGTGCCCGGTCAGACAGACGTGCTTCCAGGCAGCGGTGACACACAGCATTAGTGGATCAACATCGGTGTGTGAGTCAGCGAGGCGTCGAGCCCTTTAGAGGAGTCTCTGTAACCGCTAGCTAGCCAAACAATCACCCTGCTTGAGGAAAGGGACAGGTGGAAGGCATCTAAAACACGTTTCTCCTTACTGAGAATGTACCCATGACTGTACAACTGGATAAGGCAAATAACTGAATATTCACACAGTAAGGAAAAGAAGAGGTCTTATCTTTATAAACTTTCATGACAAAACTGTGGATCGTCTTTGTGAAGGTCATTCATAAGAGGTCAAGAACAGGGGTTAAGACTTGAACTAAGGCCTGTGTTGGGTTGTTTTGTTCCTCTAGAAACGAGGCAATTGATAATGCTACAAGAACTAAAGAGGCACTTTAAATCAAGACGTTGGGAGACTTGGTAAGGCTTGAATCCAGCATGACAGTTTGACATATTTCTGAAAAACCAGGTAGAACACATTGGCATTGGTTATGCTTCATGACAGTTATTACCTGGTAAGCTACAAGTAAACTGGTGGAAGAGGTGAACAAGGTTGAAGATCACTTACTAATATTTCGATGTTTAAATATTAAATACAAAAAGGAGCTCTTGTACAAGTTTCAAATAACATTCCTTTTAAAATCCATTTACAATACCGTTTACTGCCCTGTCTATATTCACATGTAACTTTGTGCTTTTTACTATTTAATCAGTTTTGCGGTACAAAACACTAAAATAATCTTTGTCTCTAAACATTAACAGCAAGATTACTTATATTGAACTAATCATTTAGTCCTAATCACATATTCCTCATACAATATTAAATATTACACAGCAGGAGGCAATATAATTACTCTTTTATACAATCAAATCTGATATCCACAAAGACACGCCTATACAATTAATTTTGTCTTCAAAAGGTTCTTTTTTTTAGGTTGACATCTTCACACAAACAGCTCTCGAGAAGTCTTCCATGTGACCTGTGCCCATGTGACCTGTGCCCATGTGACCTGTGCCCATGTGACCTGTGCCCACAGACAGGTCACCTTGGACCTGTCAATTTAGCAGCACTGACGGACTTCACGCTACGCATGGCACACAGCCCAGTCTGCTCAGAGGGGTTCTCCTGGACCACCCTGAGCTGAGCGTAAGCCAATCAGAGGTATCGGTGAACAGAGGCTGGATCTGAGGAGCCTGGAGTAAGACCGGCAAGGTAGCTAGCTATCCGCACTGAGCTATTTGTTGTTAGCTAGCAGCTAACGTTAGCGTTTAGCAGGTGAGAGGTTTGCTAGCGGGTCTGAAGGTGTCAGGAGTGTAGTGGCACTGTGGCTGAGGGAAGGAAGAGCGTTCTGAGGCAGGGTAGTGAGCGTGGCTCAACCTGCTCTTCAGGAGAGCCAGGACTGTCGGGATCTCTCGTCCTGGATCTGGGAAAACACCTCAGCTGTGTCCTTGATCAGGGCGTCGAAGATGCCGTCCGCCAGCTGCATCTTGACGAAGAGCTCGTCCTCGTCGTAGCTCACCCACTGGGCTTCCTCCTTGTGGAGCTCCTGGACCTGGGGGACACACATCACGTCCTTTATTTGGTGGCATCATCAATATCATTTTATTGTCATTGCGCGTCTTTTTTTTTTTTTTTTTTACTTCCTGGCTATCACGCACAACAAATGTAAGGTAGTCTACGAAGCTACTATGAAGCTTGGCAGAAGGCAACAAGAAAAATAATTTTGAAATAATCTGAAAAGGTTTAGAAAGGTTCAAAAAATATTTTCTGAAAAAAGTTTCAACACTTTCACACAACTTGTCAACTTTTTTTGTGAACATATTTTCTAAATATTGTTTTCAACCTTCCAAGAAAAATTCTGATTCAGAGGGAGAAGTTCAAAAATGTTGGTTTTAAAAAGGATTCCTGGTGAATGCGCTGCGTGTCTTAAGTGTATTTTTGCCATTTCTGTATGAGACTTGGAGCCCTTCCTTACCAGAACGTGGTCGACTCGATCTCGCTTCTTTCTCCCGAACTTCAACATCTTCTGCCAGTCAGTCTTCTGGTTCTTGTCCTTCTTCAGACCGTACAACTTCAGAACCTCGGTGGTGATGAACTCCTAGCACAGGATTCACAACACAAGTTACTAGGGGTGGGGGAAAAAAATTGCCAAAATTCCCCAAAAATGATCTTGTCGCTAAATGGTCGTTGATGAGGGTCAGTAATCGGTCAAATGTTTTTCTCCAAAATTAGCATCCCTACCTAGCATAGCAACATTACCCGTGGCTTCTACTGCATGACTAATACTGGCACACCCTAGCCGGTAGTCAGATGGCTGAGCGGTTAGGGAGTCAGGATATTAATCAGAAGGTTGCCGGTTCGATTCCCGCCCGTGCAAAATGACCTTGTGTCCTTGGGCAAGGCACTTTACCCTACCAGCCTTGAGGAGAATGTCCCTGTACTTACTGTAAGTCGCTCTGGATGAGAGCGTCTGCTAAATGACTAAATGTAATGTAACACACCTGGACGTTGGTGACATCCCCTGGAGTCTTGACTCTGTGGAGGGAGGAGGAGTTGACACGACGAGGTTTCATCCACAGGGGCTGGTGTGCGTTGGGGTCTTCGGCGTAGATCTCCTGGATGATCTCCCAGGTCAGGTCGTACACAGCCTGCAGAGGAGAGGGGAAGCTGGATTCAGTGGAGGGACACTTCTGAACCACATTCAGGTTACAAAGGCTACTCCAACATGTGTCAGTGGGTGAACTGGTTTTGTTTTGCTTTCCTCTGGAAATGTTGTGTCAAACACAAGTGTTGGTATCCTTTTCCCCTCTGTGAAGCCTTCCGGTATGAAATGCGCTATATAAATAAGTTTGATTTGATTCGAATGAAAAGCCTAATCAGAGCAAAACAGGCCCTAGCAGGGGCCTGGAGGCAGCATGATGTTCACAAGCATCCCCCTGGAAACGACGCTATCACCCTTACAGGGCTTTCCCTTTCGTTTCACCCACGATGCCTAACATGTGCCCTGAAGGTCGTTACCTGTCTGTAGCTGCGGATGGCCACCGCCTCCTGGTCCTGGCTCTTGGCATCGTGTCCCAGGAACCTTTCGGAGGGCTTGGGGCTGGGCAGGCCAGTCAGCCGCACGGTGCCCCCGCCGCCGAGGCCACAGCCCTGCCAGATCTCCTGGGTGGCAGCGTGGACCAGCTTCTCCACCTGCAGGGCGGTGTGGGGCACCACCATGGCAGGCTGCTCAGGCAGCTTCGGGGGCAACGGCAGCTCCGGTCTGGGGGGGGTCTTCACCGGGACCGTCTCTCCCTGACCCCCCAGGACTGAGCGGCCTGCTCCTCCCCCGCCCTGCTCCTCCTCCTCCACCTCCTCCTCTCTCTGCTTCTGTCTCTGCTGCTCCCGGCGGGTGCTGAGTCCAAAGTCCTCGTCGAACCAGTCCTGCTCGTCCCCCAGTTCGTCCAGCAGCTCGCGGCTCAGTTCCAGCTCCGCCAGGCGCCTGGCCAGCTCCTCCTGGCCGCTTGCTCCCAGCACAGGGCTGTCCTACACGGGCACACAGGGCAGCGCGCACACACAGGTTCACATTCACAGTTCCACAAAGCAAAATCACCTGGATGATCTTCTCACTGAGACAAAGCACAGTCTCAGTGACAGAAGCTAGGATTTTCTGTTGTTGTTGAAGCTAGAATTGACCTGTATTTAAATGAGAAAACTAGATTCAATAGAAAACTCCCTCAGTACACAAAATAACAAACCGTAGCACATTAAACAGACTTACAAAAGCAGTAAAGATCATCTCTCAATCAATGTTGTGATGTAAAGCACATAGGACTACTACTAGGAGTGTATTTCAACATAGACGGCCAGAGTAGAGTTGTTGGTTGGACTTTGGACATGTACAAACAAAGAAGGGGGCTTTTTTGGGAGGGTCAAATGCGAGACTGACCGTCAATACGACTGGATAATTAAGTTCCAGCTGCTGGCCTCCACGGTGAGCTCATCAGTTGTGCTGTTCAACCATTTAGCTCTGATGTGATTAAGCTACATGAGGCACCAGGGGACAGAAACCTCTCTGACAACTCCCGTGAGGCAGTAGGATGCTATGTTACACCCACAGATTTTTGTTGTTGTTGTCCCCCCCCCCCCCCGCCCCCTGGTTTCTTCCACAATCAAAACGTCTTTATCAAGACTCACCGGTCTGTTGCAGAGTTCCGGTGAAGAAACCTCCTCCCGCTCAGAGTCGAAGAGGAAGGGAAGACCATCCCTCTGGATCCCCGAAACCATCGCCCCTTCTCCTTCCGTCGGCACGGCCGTCACCTGGTTTGCAGTGGTGATCTTCTCCTCCTTGGCCCTCCTGATCTGGGTAAACTGCTTCACGGCATCTTTCACAAAGGTGTTGATGAGCTTATCTGCAAAGGTGCTGAGGGCGTCGCCGCCTCTGACTTCAGCCTCGGAGGAGGGGCTTTTCAGCTGCCCCTCCCGGCCTCGGGACTCAATGAGGCTGGTGGTCTCTTTCAGACTCCTCCTGCCCCAGTCGATCTTGTCCATGTCGGAGATGTACAGGGCGGTTGGGGTATCTTCCAGCTCCAGGATGATGTCTCTGCTCCGGCCGTTGGGGATCGGCCGCTCTCCCTGCTCTTTGATATCCGCCAATGTAGACTGAGGCTTGTGTTTGGGAGCAGTGAGGTTGTTCTGGTGATCCACCGGGCCGTCGCTGACATCATCAGTAGGCGCTGTGTCTCCGCCCCCAGAAGCCCTCTGAGGCGTCCGGTCCTTCACACCTCCGCGTTTGGACTTCTTGTCAGCGGCGCTCGTCTTCGCTTCCTTGTCCGACAGGTCGTCCAAGAACGAGTCTTCGTCTTCCGTGGTATCCACGTATACCTCAAACTTGTCGGGGAGGTGGGAGATCTTGTCGGGAGGGGCGAAGATGCCGTGGCGTTCCTCACACAGGAAGTATACCACGTGGTCGTAGGTTCCGTTGTTGCTGCCTTCAGACTCGTCCAGCTCTACGCCCGCCCAAAACCCGTTAGCAAACTGTGTCTGACCTTTGAACCTGAGGGTCCCCGGCTGAACACTGCTGACCAACACCCGGTCTCCAACGCTGAAGCTGGGCATCTCATCTACGCCCGGGAGGGGACAGGTCTGGGAGAGGGACTGTTTGGGGCTTAAAACGCCATCCCTGGCGTCTTCCTGCGAATCCCTGCTTTGTTTCTGAAAGTCCAGCATCCTCCCAGACCGGTGGCTGTCGTTGGAAGTGTCCGAGTGTTGGCCGAACTCCTCCGATATGGCTCCCTCCCTGTCCTCCGAGCTGCTGTAGCGAGGGGACCCGGTCGGAGAGCCCTCCACGGGCCAGCCGGGTCCTGGGCGGCCAGGCGAGGAGCCGCGCTGGGGCCCTTCCCTGGGAGAGGACTCCACGGAGGACTCAAAGTCTTCATGGTAACCGTCTGCCGAAGGTGGAGAGGCCTCCGGGCCCTCGGCTGGGAGCTCTCTCTTAGAGGAGAGCTCGTCCGGCTCTGGGGAGAAGGAGCGGTCACTCAGAGAAGATTCGGCGTCGAGAGGGTCAGGACCTCTGGGCTCCGTGGCGACGGAAGGGGTTTTGTTAGCGAGGGACTTCCCAGATTTGATGACGTCATCGACGTCGGGGGAATCCCCTGGTTTGGGCCTCTCCTCTGCATGGAGGCGGCTCGTCGGGGAATCCCCCCGCTGGTCGCCCCCCCTGGAGGAGACTGGTCTCTCTTCCAGGTTCATTTGGAAGAGACCTTCAGACGTGGAGCGCTGAGAGCCCTCCACTTCCAGTTCCTCCAGGACCTCGGACCTTTGGCTGGACACCACGCTGCTCTCCCCCAGCTCGATGCTCGGTTTCTGGGACGGCCCGCTCAGGTGCTGGGTGTCTCTGGACGGAGGCCTGGAGAGGGCCTGAGGGGAGAGCAGGTCTCTCGGGGCGTTGCAGTGCTCCGGGCTGCCGTAGACGGGGGTGGGCGTGACGGTAGGAGGGTCCTCGTCTGACAGCTCCTCAGGTAAGGAGGTGGATCTGCTGCGTCCAAGTGGGGTGAGGTCATCTGAGAAGAACAAGACAGGGTTGTTGACGCCTCGTGCCGATGTCATTATAAATAAAGACTGTCGGCGCGCACACAGATTACACATCAACCAGAGTTTACAAAGCCTTTACACTAAATGAGGGGAAATTGAAGTCAAGAAAGGCCTAATCTTTCACAGAGAGGTGACAAGCGAATGAGATGACAAACACTCACTGTGCTCCGTAGGAGAATCTCTGCCTATCTTCTCAGAGCCAGCCTTCCAACTTTGACTGGTTTCAGATCTACGAAGGAGAGAAAAATAACATCAACAAGAACCCTGACACAAAACCTGCATCACTGCACCAATATATACTCTCAACTCAAACACAAACTCTGTTCGCAAACAAATAGCTTGTGGTCCTGGTTGTTTTCAGTCTGGATCAAACCAGCTGCTGGGCTCTGCTGGGCCGTACCTGTCTGGAGGTAGAGGTTTGAGCCTGGGTTTCTCTGAGGCAGTGGGGACTTTAATCTGGGGCTTTGTGGCATGGAGAGAGTCTGGCTCCTTGCTCAGCTCAGCCTCAGTCTTCTGGATGAAGTTGTTGTAGGACTGGAGGGGAAAAACACAAACACAACAAGTTACTTCTCTTGTTTCATCTTCAGGAACGCAGTTCTTAACCCTCGGGAACACGTCCCCAACAACAACAAACTACACAAAGACCCCCAACCAACTCATCATTACAAAGACAAACACATATAAACATGAGATCTCCGCAGTCAAACCAGCACCCCCCCCCCTATGCCTCATCCCCCCTGCCTCACCTCCAGCTGTTTGAGCAGGCTGGCCTCCTGGGCCTTCAGGCGCTCCTTGTGTCTCTTCTTCTGCTCCTTCTTCAGCTGGTACACCATCGACTTGCGTTTCCGAAGCTCCTCCTTCAGCGCCCGGATACGGCTCTCGATGTCACTCTGATCCGACATGGGCTCTGAGGAACCAGGCAGGAAGCAGGCGGTAAGCACCGTCAGAATGCTAACTCCCAGGTCAGGCTGATTAACAAAACCTAATCCAACTTAGTGGTGCCACTTGAAAATATGTTTTTCTCCCTCATGTGAGGGAGGGGAGGGGGGGGGGGGTATGCATTGTGTCAACAACATGTCCAAAGAACTTTGTAAGTAGACCCACAAAGTCCATGCTACTTGGCCACCTGACAATACAACCGTTTAATGACTGATCACAATATTGAGAAAAGAAGAGTCGATACAACACTCCTGGTTACATCTAACGGCAGCACGACAGAGTTAGTCTGTCTAGTGCCACAGCAGAAGAGAGTAGTGAACCAGGCCCAGGGCTAGCTGCCTCCATCCCCCATACCCAGGGAGAGGCAGGACTGTGTCCTCCAGTAACGGCACAAGGCAGGTAGGGTGTCAGGGAAGCGCTCACATCATGCTTTTCTCCTGACCTAGCTTCACATTATACCCTCCCTCCCTCATCACCACAAGATCTCTGTTCTAATCAACAGGATGATCAGAAAGCTCAGTTTGTGTGCAGGGCTGACTCACCGGTCTGGGCGGCGGAGGGAGTGTCCTGGGCCACGGCCTGGCTGGGGGTCCGGGGGGAGGGGGGCTGCGTCCTCGCCCCGCTGGCCTCAGGCAGCGCGGAGGAGCCTGGGCTGCTTTCAGCTGGAGGAGACTAAAGAGAGCCACACAGGAAGAGGAGGAGGGGTGAGCCTGAGTGTGTGTGTGTGTGTGTGTGTTTGGCTGTATCAGATTCATAATGACGATCTATCAGCGCTATAACCGCCCGGCGGGCCTCTGTGTTGTTGAGCGCTCCGACATGGCAGGTCACGGGTGCTTTTGACTCGTACAGGAGGGTGAACACGCTGAACCCCTAATCATGTGTGACGGAACTCTCTAGACTTTCAGAAGGTCTTCCTAGTTTCTCTCATTCACACACAACAGAACCACAGTCCGCTCCTACAAGTCTCTGCAGCATTTTTGCCCTTTCAGAAAGAAGGTTGAGGTTGGGTCTACGGGCAGGGCAGGGCCAGGATCACCGATCACTCCCTGTTCTAACGTCTTTAACGTGCCCCCAGATCAGGGCACGAGGGCAGCATAAGGGTTCAGATCAGACCCGGGACGGTGACATCCACAACGGGACGCCTTGATGTCACCTGACAGCTGACACTTCTGGAACTGGTTTTTACCGTTTAGGAGACCGGTGAACGTCTACGTTTGAGCCCCTACTGAGGTCTGCGCCAGGAGTTAGGTTCTTACCCTCTGGTGGGGCGAGTGGGGGGTGGAGTCAAAGTCCTGAGAGTAGCTGGCCGGGCTGTTGTGGGTGGAACCGGAGGGAGGGCGGGAGCCGGAGAACTCGGTGTGCACGCTGGACTCTGTAGGCACCGGAGAGGAATGTCCCACACTCACAACACCTGAGAGAGAGAGAGACAGAGAGAGAGAGAGAGAGAGAGAGAGAAAGAGAGGAAGAGAGGAAGAGAGAGAGACAGAGAGAGAGAGAGGAAGAGAAAGAGAGACAGAGAGAAGAAGAGAGAGAGACAGAGAGAGAGAGAGAGAGACAGAGAGAGAGAGACAGAGAGAGAGAGAGAGAGGAAGAGAGAGAGAGAGAGAGAAAGAGAGGAAGAGAGAGAGACAGAGAGAGAGAGAGGAAGAGAAAGAGAGACAGAGAGAGGAAGAGAGAGAGACAGAGAGAGAGAGAGAGAGAGAGGAAGAGAGAGAGAGACAGAGAGAGAGAGAGAGAGAGAGAGAGAGAGAGAGAGAGAGAGAGAGAGAGAGGAAGAGAGAGAGAGAGAGACAGCGAAACATCAGATTCAGGAAAGCACATGGCTCATAATTCAGGACTGGGGTCATGCCGTCATGTTGAGTGAAAGGGGACGTCTCCTCACCTCTCTCCCTGGAAGCCCTGCCCTCAGCTCCGGGGGTGGAGCCCTCGCCCTCCCCCTCGCCCTCCTGGCCCCGGGGCGTGTGACGGTCCCAGGCTTCCAGCGCCTCACGCTCCATCCTGCGGACCTCAGCCTCCTCCTGGTCCAGACGCTGCTTCCACTCCAGCAGGTCCTCAGCATGACGACGCCTCTGCATCAACTGCTGCTCCCGCTTAGTCAGGAACCTGGAGGGGGGGGGGGAGAGGAGGGGGGGGGGGAGAGACAAGAGGAGGAAAGACACATACCAGAAGAAGGCACAGTCAGCATGAGGACGGTTGGAAGCACATGCTAGACCTCAACCCACTCCATAACCCACCAACCCACTCCATAACCCACCAACCCACTCCATAACCCACCAACCCACTCCATAACCCACCAACCCACAGCAAAGTCAAAATCACAAACATGCACAGACACACTTACTCACCCACGTGCAGACACACACACACACCTCTTCCAAACCATGCTTATATCAACAGACATGGTTTCACTTTCATGGTGCAAATAAAGTCCCCTTCAAACTCCCTCCCTCGACAACCAGGGTTCCAGGCAACACAACATAGATACCAGGGGCCTGTTCCATAAAAAGGTTCCTTATACTTTAATACTCTCTTCTTGGAACAGGCGCCCGGTTTGAAATCAACATCCTGGTACCCATCATGCACCTGGTCTGACCCCAACAAGGTCACAGGTCACGCACACATCAAACCACAAACACTTCCCAAATATGTAAAGAAGAACGCACAAGGCATCTCCAGTGCTGTCTTGTCTCTACGGGTGTCACTTCTGTATGATGAAACTCACTACCATCAACAAA